>NW_010318555.1:0-2639 GCF_000700745.2 Antrostomus carolinensis | reverse complement strand
GGGGGGGGGGGGGGGGGGCGGGGGACAGGGGTGAGAGAGCACGTGTGGTTAAACCACCACAATGTTGAATGAAGTTCTTGGGGCTGATGAAAGGTCCACATGCACACCCCAGATTTCATTCTCTGCATCTCTACGACCTCTGAAAGAGATTGCATTAGTTTGTCCAGTGATACGCAGACATTTAAAGCCCTTTTTGCTGTTCTGTGGTCATTGGCAAGGTTTGATCTGGTAGGGGGCCACAGCGCCCTGTCTGGCAACCCAGACTGGTGCTTCCCAGACTGTGCAGCTTGATTCCTCTCACAGATTTTCCTCCTGTATAAAATGAAAGGGCAGCTCTACGCAAGTAAATGAGATCAGGCCAGTGCGACACGTGGGTGGGTGAGATCAGACGGGCCAACCTAAAGCACTCCAGACTCCACAGAAAGTCTTCCTTTGACTTTCATGGGCTTCTGGAAACACCTGATTTCCATTTTGGGATAATAACATCTTAAATCTGCGCTCAAAGTTTATGATTTTAAGAAAATAAGACTGGAAAATAGCCTGCATTTAACAGTTGAAGCTCTAGTCAAAATGTCTTTGTTCATATAATTAGCTTGTTAGCATCCGTTAATTATGTTCTTTTTTAGGTCTATCTGGCCAGATTCCTCACTAGAATAAATCAGTTTCCCTCCACTATATGCAAAGAGGTCTTACCAGTTGACAGGAGCCCCTCCTACTACTGTAATTATGGTTTAAATTTCTAAGCTTTTGAAGTGTTTCATACTCTGCAAAAGCAAAGAAAAAATAAGTTTATGCCTCTGATTCACTGCTATCTTGGTCATGCATCTTTGTATTCTTCAAATGAGTATCTGATTCCAAGTTCTTGTCTCAGTTCTTTTTTTTTTCCTTTTTATCTCTGACCTCTTAACACTCCACGGTATTCAGCACAGAATAAGAGGAAAAATAATGTGTCTGAATAACTTAATTTAAGAAAAACTGACAATTAGATAAGTGAATTGTCAACCACATTTGAACCTGACTAGTGCATTAGTTTTTTGGTTGTTTTTCTTCCCTATTAAACAAGAGTTCAGCTGCAAAAATTGGACTGTGAACAAAGAATATTCAATATATTCCAAATTCCAACAATCCAGACACTTTCTTTTATCAAACACCCTCCCAATGCAGTCATCCTCACTATCTGCCACAGTTCAAAAACAAAGGATCTTCTCAATATTTTTGGAAGAAAACCACCATGACTAAGAACCAAAACTGAGATGGGTGTTGCTTCCAATTGCAACATCTGCCCATAGCAAAGAAAAGGTTAAAGAAAAGGACCTGCCTACCTATTGCTCACTCTCAGATCATTCTCTTCGAATTATATGGATAATGCTAGTGGTAAACATAGTACAGGAAACGATGAGAAAGAAAGGGGAACAAATTTGCCTTGTCCAACCTTTGTACAAGCCGGATCTAGAACTTGGCCAAGCTGCCCCATTTAGGTTCCCCAATGCATGTAGTATGTCCTTGTTCCCCCCCCACACACCCTGTATGCTTAGAGCTCTGGTGACACAACACTTCATGAGCTTTCAGGACATCTCGTGCTACCTAGGGCCCCCCTCCTCCTCAGATACACCTCTCTTTCAAGTTTTCAAGTGCTACACTTGTGTGAGATGGGGCAACACAAGAAAATTGATATAACCAGTAGAATATTTGCTCTTAGCTTTTGTTGGTACTCCTGAAGCAAGTGTATGGTCCTTCCGAACGCCGCCTCCTTAAATTTCAGCAACCATGGCTTCAAATTCAATGAGGCACCAGCACTTAAAGCTGGAGTCAACAAAGATTTAAACTTGCACAGTATCCATCCCTAAGAAACTGCAAAGTAACATTTTTAATGGGCCCATGCCCAAAGCGTATTTAGAGAATAACTCTGCAAACCCTGGTGTAGGAGACAGATAGGAGCATCTGGCATTTATTTTGGTGGCAGAGCATCTGTAACTGCAGAGACTTGGTCTGGATCTGGTTTCAGTCACGATGGAAATGTTTTGCACCCAGGGAGACAGCTTTGCCTGCCTGAAGTGGCACTTGGCAAGATTTGATACCAAGCCTGCTGTGTTGATCCATTGTGACATGGCTTCTAGATGCTTTTCATGTGTCTCAGGAGCCTTTCCAAAACCACAGAAACCCCATCCAAGTAACACTGAACTCCAGGAGGGTCACTTAGAAACACAGACATCATTCTTTGCAAAGAACTGGGTGCTGGACCAGATCCGCAGAAGAACTTAAAATGGAGAACCTCATCAGGTGTGATAAATGTTGCATGTCTCAGTGATGGGCACTGTGCAAACGAAAAGCAAAAGGGCTCTTTGGGGCAGGAAGCTGTACTGATGTGCTTTTGGGTGGGCGGGCAGAGTGACTGTCAATGACAAGCCCTTGTGCGGCTCACTCTAAGGAGAGATGAGCGGCTTTCATCTTCTGCATCACCACTACCTGGAGATTTCATCTCCTCTGTAGCGCTTGTCCTAGAACCTCTCCCACCAAAACCCGCGGGCAGGGCAACTCCTAAACCAGAGCCTTGATTTTGTAGATACAGCCTTTCATACGGCGTCGTGCTTCCCCGTGTTCTCCGGCCACGGCAGCGGGTCGTCGTCGCCCCCGTCCCC
>NW_010318554.1:10264-24926 GCF_000700745.2 Antrostomus carolinensis | reverse complement strand
CCCCAACATTCTGTGATTCTGTGATTTGTGAAATGGGTCCTTCAGGAATATGGGAGGTGCTTAGAGCCTTCAGCAGAATCAGCATTTCTCCAAAATGTCCCGATATTTCAGCTGAATAAGGTGTCAACCAAAACCACAAAATATTAAGTAATATGGATATAAAACAAGTTTTTCTGCTTTTTAATCAGATTTCATATATATTGTATATTCTTATGTTCTGCTTATGAGTTGTATGTCCCCTGAATAAGGTTTCAAGACAGATATATGTTTGGACTGCATTTAAAAATCTAAGGTTGAAATAAGGAAAAGAAAATTTAACGAAATATAATGTACACATCCAAACTGCATTTTAAACTTCCTTCCATACCAAAAAAAGCAGTTTCTGCCATTATGTATGGTCTCTAGGTGCATCTGCCATGTTTTAACACTGACATGCTGAAGGAGCTATGTCTGTGGGAAGCGTTGGGTTTAGTGGAGACTGCTGTGTGTTTTTGCACTGTGATGTGTTTTGATTTTGAGTAGGACCTGTGGCCACCGTGGGTCCCTGAAAGCAGGTGAACGGGAGCTGTAAACGAAGGCAGCAGCTGGAATTGCTGAGTGAAATCGGAGCTGTGCATGTATGCTGCCTGGGTAGATAAGAGTAAGCAGGATGTTTGACTGAGCTCTGTTCTGTCCTGGTCTGAAAAACCCAAGATTTTCAATATGGTCTATTTTTCTGTTATTTTTAATTGTAATGGGGTCTAGAAATCCAAAAACCACAATTATGTACACTATTATATAATGGGTAAGGATTCTTGGGCAAGCCTAGACCATGCTAACATGGGTACTAGAAGCTGTATAGTACAGAAAGGAGGGGGTGATAGCAGCAAATAGTGGCTTTGTAGTACCATAGCTGGGCTGCTTCCTAAGCTAGTCCCGGTTTTTCTACGTGCTGCAGTTCATGCCATCTAGACATAACTACCTATTGCCCAAGGCACTGTCTCTTTCAAAAGCTTTAGAATAGGCAAAGGAAGGAAAGATTATAAGAGGATAATCTGAAGTAAGGGGACTTGTTTGGGTTTACTGGCACGATCCTGAACAGACTGAGGTCTTCTGTATGTCTCCATCAGGCTCCAATCTGTTAGGCAATACAGCCCCTTTGTAGCTGGGTCCCTCATCGTTCAGTAGATGAAGGACATGGCGGATAAACACAGTAATGCAGAAAACTCTAAGTGTCTTGACAAGAGTAGTATGGATAGTAGTTTGGGGAATGGCAAGCAAGTTTCCTTTGTCCTCTTGTTTTTTGGGGTGTGCTGTGAATCACAGACTATGGAAAGGAGAGTTTTCTCTGTGAGATCCCAAATACGGACAAAGTTGGCTTAAAGTCTAGACTATGCTTATTGCAGCAGGATGAAGGGAAGTGCAGGAGGTGCCCAGCCTTATGGCCAATTCTGTAGTATTTCTGTGTATGCAGAAGCACTTACGTCTGGTAATTGTGGGCTGTTTTAGAATACACAGTAACCTTTCGTTAGCATGACTTATAAGAGATGGACGAATAAGAAACAGAAATCTACTTGCATCTGAACATGACTTCCACCTTCTTTACCTTCTTGCCTTTTTACTTCCTCTGTTGGTGAATGCAAACTATTTTGGATTTGTAGGTGTTCATTTCACTGTGTTACAGTTTGCTGGCAGCAGGTTTTTTCTGCAGCAGAAGAATCTGTAAGTGTAACGAGTTTTTGTAATGAATGAATAAATAAAAAATACTCATTTCTTTTAAAGTACGTTTTATTTCCATGTAGAATTCTGGGCTTAGTATTTATATAAAGTAAACAATAACTTCCAATTTGGAAATGCTATTGTAATTTACTGGAAGAAATAAGATCAGATTTACTGACTCATTTTAAGGATATTTTCGTTCTTCTTTCTAAGTTGAGCAATCGTTGTGGGGTTTTTTGTTGTTGTCATCGATTATCTTCTATTACTGCTCACATCTTACTTGGCAGCTAATTCTGTGTCCCTTACGTACCATGCTGTTCTGGATCTGTTGCTTGTGGGTGGGTGATTTTTGCTAGTCATTTTTTCATGGCTCGTATTAAATCTTTTTCCTGTCGTTAAATCCACCTTTCTCCAACTTCCCAATGAGATGCATTAGTGGGAACACTCTTGTATAATTGAATTGGGATGCAGAAGTTTGCTTTTTTATATGTATCTGGCATGAATTCTGTAGATTCAGGAGGCAGTCTGTGAGAACTGAATGCACTGCTGGACCTACCTGCATTGAGCTGGGACTAGCTACACCTACAGACCTGCGGAATTCCAGATGTCTAGTAGGATTGCACAAGAATTTAACAACGTAAGTTTCACTGGTTTTCCTCTGGTTAGTTGTAAGAAAGATGGCCAGATAGCAATAGGAAAGGCCAGTCACTGCGGAGTAAGAACTCTGGGCATGTAAGTAGAATTTAGGTGTGCGGGTTTTGTCTTGCAAAAAAATCCAGACCTTATAGTGTCATTATGAAAATTCAATTTTACTAATTATTCTTAAACCTCACTTTTTCTTAGTGAAGACTGTGATTCTTGCATTTCAGCTGTGTACCGTATTAACTGGACTAGTGCTAAATATCACATTGCCCTTTTTGCTCTGCCACTTTGAGGAGAAGGTGTGCTGGATCTTGCTGCCCTGAACACATTCCCAGAACTTGTTCCTGAAGAGACTCTTGGTGCCTTTGAGACTTGCTGAGAACAAGGAGACATAATATGGTTTAAAACAAACAAAGCAACTCTCCTTCCTCTCCCAAAAAGTGGAGTTCTCCTGGTATTGTCTCAGTGTAGGAATATTTAACTGAAAAGTTAGTGCAACTGCAATCTCAAAGTCTTCTGGCAAGCTTTACCACATGACTATTTGAATAAGCTCTAGTGGAAAAGGAAAGAGGCACCTGTTTCAAAATCTGTTAAAGTGTTGATGAATGAAAGAAACCCTTGCAAGAGAGGACTGGTTCACTGAGTTCTGTTTCTGCTGTTGCGGGCGTTCCACATCATACAATAATGCTCATATATTGACCAAGCTCTGTCTGTAGGGCTCTTGTATCTGCTGCACTCATCTGATGTCTTGCTTTCCTCATGGTGAAGGAACCTTCCAATTTCTGACTGAGATGTTGTTGTAACAAGTTTAGCCATGCTTGGTTCTTTTGCCAGTTAAAGTAATTCTAAATTTAAGTAGTTCTTGTGTTTTTCAAGATTTACTGTGACACTTAAGTCTTCTCAGAATGCAAATATACCAAGCTCTTTCTGGTGTCCTGTCACATGAGTAGCTGTCTTTCCCCTTGACCATTTATTGATGAGGCCTTTAGATTTAATGCTGAGGACTTTTGTCTCAGTGTCTGGGGTGAAATGGGTGACTTGGGTAGTAGTCTGGTCTTTGTATAACCCTCATTTTGTCCCTCATAACAAGTTTCCCACACAACTTAAAGTTCTTAATTCTCACCTCTGGTGTCCTAAGCAACACTAGTGCGTGCTGTAGGGTACTCAGCTGTGTTAGAGCTAGCATATTTCCTTCATCTAGAAAACAAGCTGCTATGTTGAAGAAGAATGTCATGTTGGTCTGATGTGTTTTTCTTTTTGGTGCCGGCAAACTGATGTTATGTTTTATTCTGTTTCCTTTAGTCTCTTTCTTTAATTATGCTCCCCTTTACAATGTGTCCTAATGCCATATGTTTCTGCTGAGGTGATTTCTGTTAGCAATAGTTGCCTGGATGACTTGTTTTTGTTTGCCACTTCCTCTGCTCTTTTTTTTTCTTAAAAAAAAATAAAAATCTAGTTACTGTGTTGTTTGAAGGTTTTCAAATCATGTGCCACCCCATACTTAATAGTTTTATCGAAATCGTCACATATAGCCGTGCAATTTTGTTTGCCAGTTCTTAAGAATCCGTAGATGGTTGAGGGTTTTCTAGTTTTGAGTGGATTAAGCTCTTTGAGGTTTGCTGCTGTTTTCATGCTCTCTGCCTCACAGGCATCTTGGATTTCCTAGGCTGTAACATAAGGAAGCTAATTCCATTTGGAGACTGTTGAAAGTCGCCTGTAGGGCGTGTTGATGTCGGATGCTCTGCACAAGTGTTGTGGGATGCCTAAGTGAAATTTTAATTTCATTGTTTAAAAGTAAGGCTAGTGATGCCATGGAAAAGTATAAAACTGTGTCTTGATTTCTTTTTTTAACCCAGCAGACTATTTCTCCCACTCATCCTCTACACCACTCTGTGTGCTCGTTCACACTGAGCGTGAGCAGCAGTAATTCCTCGCCCCATCATTCAGTGATGTACCATCCCACAGGCAGCCCTTCCAGGCACCTTGTCCTTTTGCTCAGGAGGAGAGTTGTGCTTGTGCTGCTGTTGTGCTGAACTCTGTCAATCAAAAAGAAAGCCATGTCTCTGCTGCCTCTCAGGATTTTGCAAGGACAAGAGGCAGAAAGACATGACTGGGTAATGAAATATGGTATTCCCCAACACATGATAGACCCCAAAAGATGGTCTTTGAATGTGCATAGTAAAGCTAGGAGTGGGTGAGATGGGAATGATGGAAAGAGCCAGACTGACTCACTTTGGTAAGTTTAAATGGTTTGTGCAGTTTCCAGTTCATGGCATGTTAAAATCCATTCAGATTCCTAAACAACATTTCCCCAGCTAGTGAGGTGAGTGAACCCAGCTTGACTCTGATTTCCCTGGGGAACTACAGAGTGGACAAGAACAGGTACAAGGATAAAGCCACCACAAAAAAGGTGTATTTGAGGAAGAGTTGTGACTTGGTCTGCTGGTTCACACACCCAACAGAGGAGAGCAGTACCATGTGTTTCTCCTTTCCCCCGGTTCCACCTTCCCTTCCATCTGCCCTCCCCAAACCCTAGAGAGCAGATACAAACCCCATCAAATTCAAGGTGCTGTTTCCAGAGGGAGACTGGAGGGCTTTGAATAAGTACGATTTTTGAAGCTCATGAAGCATCAACTCTCTAGCAATGATGTTTTCCTCTTCCTTTTCCCTCCTGAATTCCTCTGGGGGCTAGGACTGAATCTTAAAAACTTTACCATTTTAGAATTTAAGATTTTAAAATGTAGAGTTTTAGAATCAGCAGAAGTGAGGAGAGCAAGGGCTGTTCTGAACAGGAGAATTTATGCAGTGGGGATGATGCTATTGCTTAAACAACTGTCTGCCCCAAGATCCTTCTGTTTGGATTGCTGTTGGAGAGGCTTGTTTGACTCTAATGTGTTTTGTCATTGCCAAGCCAACTTCTTTTAGCCTTTCATAGAGCAGAAAAGGAAAGCCTTGTTCCCATTTTGAGGAGTATTTGAAACCTACCGTTGCCTCAAGCTTTAGCTTCCTGTGCTGCGCGGTAGAGTGTCTGATAATGAAAGATGAAAGCTTTCTATTTTTGTCTTGTGAATGTAGCTCATGTTTCATGGGCCAGATTGGTTGATTTTTGTGTGTTCCTTTTCAGTGCTACCTTTATCTTGGGGAAGGGGGAAGGAGGGAATAGTGATTTCACTGAGGTGCTAAATTTAGAGTGATTAGAAAAAGTGAGGATGTGTATCCAGGGTCTTTCCAGCTTTTCAGACACAGGCACCTGAAGAGGCTGGTATGTGACTAAACATGTCAAGTTGAAAGGACAGTGCCTGGACATCAGAAATCCCCTTGCCTTTCACCCCAGTGAATATCACAAGTGGCAAATCTGTGCACCCTGTGACACATAAAGACAATCTTTCTCTCTTTGTCATTTGAAGTAGACACTGCAGATACAGCTGTCGGTGGCGTGTTCTGATCTAGACAAGCTTAAAATACACGTTTAAAGAAATCATGATTGATTCTGCGTGTGTTTTAATTCTGTGTGCCTAGTACACTGAAGAGCTTGATATAATATTTTTTATTTACATAAAAGTATTCTCAAAGATGAGGGACAGCATATTTGTGGGTTTTTTTCTAGCTATGCAAAGTATAGAGATGATGTTACATGGAAAGAGGAGAGTGCAAAAAGAGGATGTAGAGGAGAGGCCGTGACGTTCTGTGCCTTGGGTGTCACATTATTTTCTGCCTTAGATTTGTTGGTGAAACTTGCTTATCTGAACTGTAGTTATCTAAGTGCTTTTACTGTATGAGTATAAAAGCAAAATATGATTTGTATTTTCTTTCTCTAAGACCTATAGCCTAGCTGTAGAACTAATATTTTTTCTTTATAGTTGTATGTATTGGGTTGTTCCCCCATCTCACTTTGCTCTCACATGTTGATATTTCCATATTGTTTTTTAGGATGATGGATACCTTCATTAAAAACATGTCTGCACAGGTATTGCAGCATGAAATACTGTATCTATTCACGGTATGTTCCTGCTGTAGGAATTTTTCTGTGGAGGCAGAAGCCTGCATGCTTGTGTGTCCAGTCTGAAGTGCTCCAGAGCAGATGCCACCCATGTTCTGCAGAAGGCCACACAGTCCAGGATGCAGTTCTGTCTGCAAGCCCCAGCCAAGAAGTTCTATGGCTCAGTCTTCCCTCTTTTTCTTCTCAGCTGTTCAGTGCTATCACTTTCCAACCTACCATTGTTAACTCCTCAGCAAGTGTGGTCCACGGGAGAAAATAACTGCCTAGGCCGTTCTGGCAGAGCTGAGGTTAGGTGAATGCTACTGGATTTCACCTCTTTCTGAACACTGACACACCTGGAAGGCATTCCATACTGAGGATGGCCAAGGTCCCCTGAAAAATAGTACTGTTTTCATTACAAAATAGTTGGAGTTGTTAAAATTTACAGTAGGTCCTACTTTTTGTGATGGCATTATCCAAACTACTGTCTCGTGGAGACAGTTTTCTTTTTTAAAAAATCTCCTTGGTGTTGCTGGCAGAAGGCAGCAGCTTCCAGGTACATCTGCTGGGTTGCAGACGTGTGTGAGAAGAGTTCAGCTTGCACATGCTTCCATACAGCATCAGCAGCTCCTGGTCAGGCCCTGTCTGTGTAGTACAGAAAGAATTGCTCAGCTGCTTGGGCAGTCTTCCCTGCTGCGAGAGGTGCTGTGTCTCACATGAAAGCATCTGGGAGGGCTTTATTCAGCTTCCTAAGTGTACCTTATTTTCTAGAAAGCAAGAGCTGTGCTAGGGCACACGTAGTGATCAGAGGTTTCCTTGCTTTGAGTAAGTGAGAAGATCCACTGTGATTTTTTTTTTCTTTCCCCCTTTTATTTTTTTTTTGACATTTTCTGTGACAAACTCCCAGACTAGGAAGATGAGAATAGAGTACAAATGCTAAACAGTGGTGCTTTGTATGAGAGCTAACTTCGTTTGTTCTGCCGTATGAGCTCAGTGCTTGTTTTTACCTGCTTAGGAAGATATGAAGATTCTTGTGTTTTGCTATTTCATACTTACAAGAAGACAGCATAACGGGCACCTTACGGGGTATCCCTTTGGTCATGCTTATTATAATTCAAAGTGCTGTATTCAGAAGACATATAAAAGTACATCTTAATCCAAACCAAAATGACAAAAAGGAGTATCTGTTGGAGATCTACATTTGGAGTGTACTTGAAGTGAGTTGCTGCTTTGCTTTGAGTCCCAACAGGCTGTTGCTGTTATATGAGACCTTTGTACACCGATTCCCCGCCTCTCCCCAGCCGTGTAGGAAGCTCATGTACCCTGGTATGATACACACTTTTACTGGCATCTTGGTAAGCAACACACGTTACACTGAAATCATTGACAGGACCCAGAGAGAGAGCATCAAGCGCGCACTGTGGCTTGTGTGGAGGGTGCAAATCAGGAGGGCCTGTGCCCTGCTCTGGAGGGAGCGTGTTCACGAGTAACTGTGTGTGCGTGAGTGTGAGCACACGCATGCGTGTTCATGAGTAATTGTCTCTGTGAAAGGAATTGCAGAAAGCTGAGTAGGTGTCTGGCTAAACAGTTACTGCATCTGGTTAATTGCAGGTGGATCATTCACAAAAATAATCGGTTGTTTTCACAGGGTGGGTTATGTCTGCCCTGCTTGGTTAGCAGGAGGCAGGGAGTTGTTTTGCAGTGCATTGGAGGCTGGTTTTGTTCAGCTTTGTACCTGCAGGTACTACTTTTCCACATGTCCAAATTTTTTCAGTGTTGCTGGCACTAAATGTTTTTCCTCTAAAATGAAATATGTTCACAATTAAAAAGAAATTCCTTGGTGAGCCAGGTTCCTGGTGGCTGCGGGGTTGCTGGAGGATGGCCAGTGGGGCTTGCTGACTGAAGATAAGGATTGGAAAGCAGCAACATGTAAGTCTAGAAATGGGAAATACTGGTACCTGGCTACATGTGGCCAGAACCACTTTGTGGGCAGGGTCTGAGCACCATAAAACAGCTGGTAACACATCTCTATTTGAAAGATGGTTTGGGCTTACGATCCACAGCCACATGAGTTACATGTATGAGTTACAGATCAAACTTCAATTGATGTTTGCATTTTGTTTGGTAGGTGGCTCTTTTTTAATGTTGCTCAGGATAATTTGTGATCTTCCCTTTTGCCTGTCTTCCTTCCCTCTGACAGTATGTAGTGCAGTTATTTCTCTGTAGTCTTACTGTTTTCTGTGGCTTTCTTCTTGTTCTCCTGCTTGCTGCTTGGGGCCATAGGGAAGGGGATTCAGCTGCTCCACCTGTGTGTTGTCCCAGTAACTGAAGCTGCCTCTTCAGAGCAGAGCAGGGAAGGGAGGTGCTGGTTTTGGTAATGGTATCTATAAACTTCAAAGTCAGGAAGGTCCCACGCTGCATCAGTGTGACGTTTCCATTGTTAAAAGGGGTTTCCCAGAGTGGGGAAGAGCCCTGTCGGAGGTTTAGAAGCAAAAAGCATTGTGTAAGGTCACAGGGGAGTTCTTAGTAGTCAGTCCCTGTTTGTTAGTGATTCTGCCTTTATGACAAGTTAGACTTGTGGGAGAGAAATGACTATAGGAATCATCTAGGAATTACTTGAAGTGTCAGCACCCAAATCATTAATGATTTCTTTATTAAAGAAAGCATCCTCTTCCCCCCAAGGTAATAACAATAAGCAGCAGTACTTCTAATACTGGATGAAGAGTCTAAACAGAGACAAAAACCGTGTCCATCAATACATTACTGCTTTGTGGGGTTGTTTTGTTTTGAGGGGGAGGGATGTGTTGTTTAGTTTCTTTTTTTGTTTGGGTTTTTTTTTTTTTTCGGTGACACCCCTAATCCTGTTTGGTATTGCACATCTCCGTTGCTGTGTGGATGTTTTTCCATAGAACTAAGTGAGAACTCATAACAGTTCAGCAAAAATGAATGTATGAAAAAATTGAAATGTGTATGGAATATAAGACCATTGGAAGCGCATCCAGATGGAGAGATGGTGCTGCTTGGAGTACTGGTGCTCTCTTTGTAGGAAGGAGATTTCATTGCTGCCCTATTGACAAGTGAGGTTTTCTGGAAGTCTTCAGTCTTTTGAGATTATTTTTACATTCTGTAATCCTCTGTGGCAAAAAGCTAAAGTGTTCTGGTTATAACTTTTTATAGTTCATAGAGGAACTTTATTTAATAGCCTGGCTTAGCAAATGTAATTATTGCTGGTGAAAATTGGGAAGTTAATACTTACATGACCCAAGGCAAACAACTTTGAAACAAGCCCATTCCTGAAGTTCTCCTGTTTTAGCAGGTGCCTGGTTTCAGACAAGAAATACCCATGACTCATGGCCACCTACTAAAGCATTTTGTTGTTCCTAAGGATACCAAACAATTTTATTTTTTTTTATGTTTTGGGCAGTGAGTCATGTCTGAAAAGCCTGTCAGTAGTGCTTCTGGAGGTAAATTGGATACAGTGATTCTGTGGGCAACGTCCGGAGTTCATGCACTGTTAGTTATTTGTGGGGATGGACTTTGGTTTGCTGTCGGAGCTGTCGTGAATTTACTTACAATAAATTACCGGTGGTTCATAAGGCTTATTCTGCTGGTGTGTTTGACCTCCTCTGGAGTCACTGATGACAAAAGAGTGGTGAGCTTCCAGTTTTGTTCTGGTTAGGGACAGATAAAGACTGTTGGTGTTTATGATTTCATTAGAAATGAGGCATGGGACTGTGCAATGAGCCGTGAAGACCTGGCCTGACTCAGCATGGTCTCCTGTTGCACAGGTACCAGGACCTGCAAAACATGCAGACTGCTGTTGCTTCCTCTTGACTCCTCAGCCGGGTCAACAGTGCTCTGTCATACCTGTGGGTCTTGTGGGGTGAGTGGAGTGTCCAGCCTCTTCATCACACTGGCTCAGCATCTCTGCTGTCAGTTAGTGTCTGAGTGGTTTCTGACTTCTTTTCCAGGATTTCTTTTCCAGGTGAAATGCTTTTGCCTGCGCGTAGTTGGCAGCAGCAGTCATTGATTTGAGTTGCCTTGCCCACCTGCAGGTCTGAAGTTGTTTCTTCCTGTGTTGGAGTGAGTTTTATGCGCAGGCTTAGGTGTTCAGGCTGCGCAGCCCCTGCGCTACCTTCAAGACCAGGGACAAGTAGGGCATTTCAGCTTCCCGAGCTGCTGCACATGGGGTTTCTCTGGCTTTGGTAGCATCTAGGTGCAGAAGTTTGAGGTCTTGCATGGCTGGTTCTAAGTCGGGGTGGAAAAGTGTAGTTGGAACATCTTTGTAACTTCTCCCTTGGTGGGCTGCTCTTTGCTCAAGGCAACAGGCATCAAACAAGCAAAAGGATGGAAGTTACCTGGCCTCTGGAGTACAAGTATTTCACTGCTCGTGGGCAGCTGGGCAAATGTCCAAGGTCCTTGGTGTCTCTCTCCTTCCTCGGAGGCATGGACTTGATGCTGTGAAGGGTGTGGACTGCAGCTGACTTCCCCAGTGACTCTGCTTGTCTGCTGACAGTGTTGTAGATGGAAGATAAATTGCTCATCATTGCAGCCTGACAGCTGCCTAGAGAGCAGTCTGGGATTAATTCCTGAAGTTCTTCTTTAACTATTTCATTTACCTGTGTGGATGTTTACTACTGAACTTTTAACTCCTTTACAGGGATTAATAGTAACATAATTATCTGTCTTGTTTGTTTCATGTATGCTTGGCATCCTAGATAACACAGGTAGTGTATTGTTATTTATCTGTCTTAGGAAAAAATCTGCATTGTTAAAATGAACTGGTGATGCAGTTATTACTGTATCTGGTGAGGCTTATATAATTAACCAGCTATGAAAACTGTGCACTTTTCCATCTTTGCTCTTCAGCAGGTGTATTACCATTCATGTTACGTATCTACAGTTCGTTCAGGGCAATAGTGGGTAGGGTCTTTGTGTATTTCTGGTGTATTCACACAAGGCTGCTATCTGATGATTGCAGACTCTGGAGCTGGACCTTTTAATGCATGTGTGGCTGGACAGCTGCTCTGCAATTAAGTAAGAAAATACCTTATTCATTCTGCAGGGAGGTTTGCTTACCTTGTATTGTGCCATTCAGTTACCCATTGAGGTGTTACCCTGTGAATGTGCTGTAATAACAACAGGCTGTTGGAAAAAGCAGGTAGCAAAACAATAGCCTGAAATAAGATACTTTCTGGAGGTGTCTCAAGGGTGGTTAATTCCTGAGCTTTTAGCTGTTAAAATCGGCTCTGGGCTCCATCCAGGTTACAAAACATGTTTTCCCTGGCAGTAGTAAGGATCAGTGAGCCAAAGGGATCTGAACAGTTAAGGAAATCCTTTCTGAAAGAGTTCAGGCCCTTGTTTCAGAAAAGCTGTTGGGAGAGCGTGAAGGAGGCAGGATTCCTCCTGGGTCTCCAGCACAGGAGTTTGATAGTCACTTAGGTAAGCGGGGTTTGCAGTATGTGTTTGTTGTTTCAAACCCCTATGCCTCTAATGCTTTTTGCTACTGATAAGATTCAGTATTGGTTGGAGAAGACTTCTCAGCCCCTTGATTTAGTATGGCCACAGCTTTCCAGGAGGGAGAAGACTTGGGCTACAGGGGCTGGGGAGCAGCGGGCAAGGACCCAGAGATAAGCTTGGGAGCTCAGAGGGGTGTGCTGGCAAGAGCTGGAGTGCAACCCAAATATGTAGACTCCAAACACTGACACTTTGTCCACCCTTGCTATTTTTATTAAAATAAGTGATCCTTTGTGAATGTATAAAAAAGGAGAGATCCTGGAGGGGGTGTTAACGAAACTTCCTTGAAGGGGGTCTTTCCCTTCCTTGAAAGGGAAAATCCCTTTATAAAATGAAACTTTATTACTGTGTAAAGTTCTGGGACAGATGCTGTGTGTTGTCAGGTTGCTCTTATTGGAGAGTAAACAAATATAGCTACAGCACTGTGAAATACTGTGACTAACCCAAGATACTCTGTTACATGCTGCCAAGCATGTTATCTTCCACTGAAAAATCATTTGCTACAATTTTATTTCAGTAATCTGCAAGGAGTTGCTGTGTATACATGACAAATGGATTGCTAGCTGCAGTATTGTGAAGAATATTGTAAGAAAATCTTGATAATGTTTTCAGCTCCTTTAGTACCAAAGAAATTAATCAGAAAAATGTCTGTGTACTTTCTTGTGTATTTTCTCTGTCCAATGTGTACCTGTATGCATGTATCTCTATGAGGAAAAAAAAAAACAAGAACCCACTGAAAAATATCTTTATTTCATTTTCCTCTATTTAGTTGTGGATTGCTGTAGAAATAAGAGGTATCACCTACCATGTAGGTGACCTCTGCTTTTTAATTTGCAAGCAAAACAAACTTTGAGCATATTCAAGCATAAGTTTTTCTGATTATGGTTTATTTAAAAAAAACCAAAACGGCATGAACATGTTAGAAAACTGCCTTAAGTACGAATGTACTTATCTTAGCTGATGTGGTAGCTAAATGGAAGCTGAAGGGGCTCTTTGGAAACCACTTGTGTATCTGTAGATAGCACAAGTGCCAGAATTAGAGCCAACTTGACCAAAATGACATGATTTATATATAAGTTAGTGCATATGAAGCATGCTACAGGTTAATTTGCCCAAACAGGAGCTGATTTTTACAGTCAACTCATTACTTCAGTCTTCTTGAGTTTGCTTTTTAATCCTGTGAATTAGCATCAATACACATGGCAGGATATTTTCTTTGGATCCTGCACTAAATTATTCTGAACCATGTAGAAACCTGACAGTGAGAGGAGTTGAATGTCTCCTCATCTGTCCTGTTACTGGGCTTTTCACTGTGTATTTTTGCACCTATTTGAAGCAGCGATATTAGTCTTCCAGTTGCTGTTCAAGCTCTTTGACTGTGCCAGTGAGGAGTTACACAACATGTCTGGGTTACTTCCTTTTTCCCAAGAGTGGGCAAGGACTAACGGGACAAGTATTGGCTCCTGTGTGCAGTTAACTCTTGAACTGAAATTCAGACCTCAGGCTGCAGATACTCTGAACAGGTCCCGGATAAATGAAGATGAGAGGCTGCTAGCTATTGGGGAATGGATGCTGCATGCTAGCACAGTGTCAGAAGAGCTGGATTTCAGTCTGGTACTTCTGAAACACCGAGTGCAAACTCATGTAGCATTTTCATCTTTCATCCATTGTAGGAAGGGGTAACTTTGAGTTTAATCAGCCCAAATGGTGCTACTTGTTCTAGCATAGTGGTTAAACAAATTATACGAACCCTCACGCGTGGGCTTGTTACTGTGCTGCTCAGTGCCCCGGTGATCTGCTGCACCAGCTTCCAGCGCCTGTTTCTCCTTCAGGGACCTCCACCGTGCCAGTGCTGCAGCGCTTTGAACACAGGGCAGCTTTGCCAGGTTTATCAGCAGAAGCATCTCCGAAGGAGATGTCTGTGTCTGGTAGGACGCTGGGGGATGAACTGCCAGGTGGTAATTGCCAGAGCTGAGGGCTGCCAGGGCTGGCTCTATGTACCTAAAGCACGGAATGACTCAAAGCCATCCAGCTGTGGTGCATCGCTGGCTTGTTTAGATGCTTAATTGCAATGCCCTTCCTTTTCTGCTCCTTCCTACAATAATAATACCCATCTTATGTCTGGTCCTTTCTAAAGAAAATTTAGACTAGGATTCTCTTCTCTCTTTGGGGGTTTGTCCTGCTAACAGAAAGCAAAAAGGTAGCAATTAAAACAATGGGACTTGCCCAGCTCTGAGGGAAGGCGCTCCTTCCAATATGAGACAGCCAGCGAGCTCTGGCTGATCCAGCTGTACCAGTTTTAGGAAGTTTCTGTTTCTGTTTGCCATCTGCCCTTTTGGCAGAGGTTACCACTCCCCTGGCTGGGTCACTGGCGTGGACACGGGCATGCACCCTGCATCGGGTGCTGGGGAGGGGAGCCGATTCCCTGTGTGCGCGTGTGAGCTGCCCGCCTGGCTGAGCGACCCCAGCAGCTGTGTGGCATTGCAAGAGCCATCCCCAGCAGCTCTGTGGCATTGCAAGAGCCATCCCCAGCAGCTGTGTGGCATTGCAAGAGCCATGCAGCGTGGTGGGATTGGGCAGAGAGTGGGCTCAGCCTCCCGGGGGTAGCCCTGTGGTTACGCTACATTAGCCCTAGTGTGCAACTGCATCCTAAGTGCATTCTGACACGTGCAAGGAGGCTTTGCACTTCTAATTGATTTCCCTCACTTTCTTTCTTGCTTTGTGCAAGTGTGACCTAGAACATGGAGTGGCGAGGCTGGTGCAGTGCTCCTTGTGCTGCAAGCACTTTTATGTATTGTTACAGGGGATGAATTTAGTTCCTTTCTT
>NW_010318554.1:6932-10163 GCF_000700745.2 Antrostomus carolinensis | reverse complement strand
AATGGTTTAGTGGATGTGGTCAGATATTGGAAGAGACCAGTTCATACGCATAAACAAAGAAGAAAGAGGAAGTCAATCCTGCTTCTAGTGCTGTTGGATCATTGTCAGACATTTCTGCATGACCATGTGATTAGAAAAGGCACCACGTATTTATGTGACTGTTATAAAGCTTGCTGTCTTCTTCTTTAGTATCCCAAATTGTGTGTAGCTATTGCCTACTCACCCCCTCCTCCCCAATCTGCTTTACTTAATGACTAAGGATAAGATGAGAGATGACTGTTCAACTTCAGCCTTTTTTTTTTTTTTTTTTTTAAGTGTTATATAGATTTGCTGGCTGTATTTTGATAACAAAAGTGACTTCTGAAGTTATACCAGAAATGTACCAGTTCTATGGACTGGTGAGATAGCATTAACTGTCTTTTTTTGTTTGTTTGTTTGTTTGGCTTGTTTTTTTTTTAAAGATGTTAGCTGTTAAGTCTTATCCTTTCCTTCATAGTTTTCAAAGAACCTCGTTTGTAGTTACAAAAGATTTTTCTCTAGGAATTAGCAAATTGAACAGGAAAGAAAACAGTATAGTTTTGTTGTTTCTTTAAAATTGTTGGTTACCTTGTATTTGTAGTCTCTCTGCATTTATATATTACAATGAAGCAGCAAATAATACTTGAATTAATGCTCCATTACAAAAGCAGTACTAAATTAGGGAAATCAATCAGAGGAGTATATGCATTGCAAGGGGTGATATTTTGGACTAATAATATGCAATAGAACAGACCATCTTGTTCAAAGGAACTGTGGTTCTGCAGCCATCTATCCATTTGCTGCTGAGAAGGGATATGTTTCTAACGTCAACAGAGGGATTTAGAGAATCCAAACATATTTCATGGTAAAAGTGACCTGCAAAGAAACATTTTCATAGAATTTTATGTTGTCACTGTTTTTCATTCATTACACACGCACACACACACATATATATATATATATCCCTGGCTGAGATGTTATTTTGTCTTGTTTGTTGGTTTCAGAAGCTTCCTCGCTTTTCTGTAAGAATTATTTAGTGTCCCAGATCTGCCAATTATGAGCTTCTCAAGCTATGGGCAGAGGAGCAGAGGGGCGAACCTCCAGGCAGAAACCTGGTGCAAACAGCACTGAAGCAGCTGCAGACAAAAGGGCAGGCTGTGCATCTGATAACATAAGAGCTGAGTGTGCTGGGATTGAAATGTAGGCATATGAAAGGTGACAAATTTAGCCCAGGGTAAACTTGCCTTTGGGAGAGAGCTCAGTCCCTAGTAAGTGTCATGTGTTCACAGCTTTTAAATCAGGGCAGCTTGACTTGGCACAGATTAACCCTTTTGTAAACCCCTATCCTTAGTCTTTGCAACTCACATACATTTGGGTTTCTCTCATCTTGTTACCCATGTCCACTTGAAAAAGAAAATTCTGGGTGAAATGCTGAAGGTATGGTGTGTTTGTCCTGGATTTCCAGGCCTGTGTTGATCCAGATGAAGCCATGGCTCCAAAGAGGATGCTGGTCATCTGGAGATCATGATCACATCTGCTTTAGGTATACATGAACTCAATAGCTGAAGTCAAACACGGCTTGTGTGAGTTGTGTGTCAGGGAGCGTAGTGTGTCTCAAGCATGTTGGCTTACAGAGCATGAGCAGAGCAGCTGTCATTTGTAGACAGTAGAGCAGCTCAGGCTTTCCAGAAGCATTCAACTTGCTGTGTAGAAGTGCAGTCTTTCTTGTTTCTACGTAGAACAAATCATCCAGAGACACAATTTGAAGAGGTTGGTCAGCATCAGCCCAATTTTTCTTCTTACAAGTTCTTTTTCAGTACCTGCATGTTGCCAACAAATAGTAGTTTCAGACAGTATAAATAAAAATCACTGTCCTTACCAATGAAGGTTTATGTGGCGTGTTGTAGTCTTTGGACTGGTAATGCAGCCTTCCAGAAGCTAAAAAGTGGCAAAGACCAGAAATTGAGTGAAGAGGAAAAAATTCACGGGTTAGTCCTTGAAATTGGATTACCTTGACATTGTCACTTCTGTAGTTTTTTTTTGCATTGCAGCAAAACCTCTTTCCAGTTTCATTGCAGGGAAGTATCTATTTCATGTTCCTCTCTCCAGAAATGATACCCAGATAACGAGAGCTGAGGCTTGGTCCTCTCTGGTTGTGTCTTACATCACATCTCTATTTGGTGACCTCACCTGTTCGAGGTTGCTGAGCCTGTTCCTTTGTGGCGGCCCTAGGCTGTTGCAGCACTGGCCCTGAGTGGGGCTTCTGGAAGCCTGTGGTCTATGGGCTTTGACCTCTTTGCAGGGAGCGTTGTTGAGTACCAGTATTTCCAGACAGCTGTGATTCGTTCAGCATGTGCTCATAGTGACACGATCGTTACAACCGGGGTCAGATCATAAATTGTGAACCTTGAGGAGAAGGAGAAAGTTGTGTTTTCCTAGCTGATTTACTAGGATTCAGAAACTTTGTGGAACTAATCGACTTGTGCCACAAGTGTGTCAATGATGTACTTTGAAAGCTCTTAAAGATTTTCATGTGGCTCCAGGAAAAGTGAAACTGCTCCCCCAACACTGTGGCATGTTTTAAAGCAAAGTTCTTCGGACTTTTTATTAGCAACCACAACAGACGCTCGGCTTCTGAAACTGCTCTGCGGCATCAGACTGGGGAGCTGAAGTTACAGGTCCTGTGCTGATATTGCTGGCTGAATCACTGTGGTCTTCATCATGCAAAGAGTGGATGTAAAGATATATTAATATTAATTTAAAACATTGGTGTTGGGTGTCTTTTCTTGAAAGGGTTATACCTACTTGCTTCTGTCATTGGCATTTTTAAATTAAGGCCTTAATCACATGTCTGTATATGGTAATAGCTTCTAGGGTGGGAGAGGCCTAATTAAAATGTACTTTATTATCATGATAATATGGTAGTTTGAGGTGAAAAGACAGTTTTTATTTTTCTTTGGAGCTTCCTTACTCAGCCTGGAGTAGATGTCAGTGGGGTGTCCCTTGACCTGCTCCTGCTTTAGAAGAAATCTATACCTGAGGACAGAAGATCTCTTAATTTCTCATCTAATTTATGCCCAAGGGGGAAGTAGTGGCCCTCTCAGAACTGGTGGTAGCTCTGCAATGCGTCTGAATTTGAAAAGTCACAGTTCCACCCCAGATATGTTGATGTGGATGTTTCTCCTTGTCTTCATTTCCTGATGCACTTGCTGT
>NW_010318554.1:4728-6915 GCF_000700745.2 Antrostomus carolinensis | reverse complement strand
AAAGAGGACACATCTGTCTCCAGTCTGCAAGAAAATAAAAAATGGTAGACAAATTGAGTGATCACAGGATGCTGATGTGGAAGAAATGGAAGATAAACAAGGCTGAGGGGGTTGTTTCAAGTGTTGCAATTGTGGTGGGAGGTTTTGGTTTTTGATGGCTGTGCTCTACTGACATCATTAATGCTCTTGTCTGAATAATGAATAATATGAGTGTTTATGTGTGGACAGACTTAAAATCTTCAATGTATCTGATGTTCTGTTGGGTGCAACTTTCTGCAAACCTGCTGACAAGACAGTGGTCATTCATTTATGGTGTGTTTGGGAGCTTATCCGTCTAATTCAAAAACTTTACAGTAATTTTTCTAAGTTCTAATTTTATTTGTACAAAGCTTCTTTGTTGATTTAAGTATCAAAGCTTAACAAAAGGAAAAGAAAACATATATAGAACTTCAAGCACAAAAGAGCTTGAGAAGAGATGGTAAACAACAAGTGGGTTAAAAGTTGTAATTACATACATTGATCAGCCATTTAGGCAGCGCAAATGACTGGTCTTTTCCGTTCTGACTGATGGGAGGAGACCAGCGAAATTGACTAAATCCAAGTGAGTTTATTTGTTAAGTAGTTGATCAATGATTTATAACTTCATCGATAGCTAATAAATGTTATTGTGATCTTAATTAGGCTAAGGATGATAGTCACATTAGAAGGAAATTCAGCTAAACTGGTGTGTGATATTAATACCATACTTTATAATTGGCATAAACTTAAAATTGCACTTGCAAGCCTTGCTCTTGCAGACTAAACTTAGATGTACTGTCCTTTAATCAAACTAAAACTTCACTTGTGAGATCTTGCACAACCTAAACTAAGTATTAAAATCCCACCTGAAGTTAGTAGGTGACAAGGAAAGGCAACAGTAGCAACTGAATGGAGTCCACCCCAGAAACTGAACATTTGGAGTAGTTTTTTTGAGGGGTAAGCACTTGTACGTTATTGTGAAATACAGTAGGCAACATTTGGTTTTGGTTATGCAGTAAAAAAACCCAGTTCACCAACATGAAGAATCAAAGAAACCACAACTATTTTTTTTTTTTAAAGGAAGGAATAACAGCAATACTTCTTTGAGATGGTTCAAGATTGTTTTAGCATGGGTTTTGTCTCTCTTACATTGGCTGTGAAGCTGTGATGATAATGTGTTGGGGTTAAAGTTGTGTTTAAGAGTCTCTCTGTAGTATGCTGAAGGTCTTTGGGGTTGGGTATTTTTTTTTAGGAACTGCCTACCTGCAGAACTTAGTATAAGTCACAGATTGTGTGTGTAAACACGCAGTGTCAGAGTCAAAGAGGTAAAGCATTGAAAAGATACAGCATGAAAAATATTGTCTGTGGTGTGTTGCATTTCAGCTGAAAGCTTCCCAGCTTTATCACAAGCAGTGCATCTGCAGGGGTGGGAGAGCGAGTGGGTTTTCAGCCACACTATTGAACAGGTAGGGGCAGTAGGCCTGGGGATCCTGTGCTTAAGGCATCCCAGCTTCTTAAAGTTTTGTCCATATTAATTTTTCTCTCTCTTTTCCTCACTAGTGAAGCTGTGTTGATGGCAAGAGTGTGGTGGTTTTTGGGAAAATGGAAGCCTAGAAAGGACATGCTATAGACTACATCTGTGCTGCAGTCAGGATACCTTCTGACTTGTCTTATTCAAGGAAGCCTTAAATTTCCTTAAAAACCAGGGTACCTTGCAGTAGTGTGGAGCTCAGTGTAGCGTGACAGACCTGCCTGTGGCATGGGGAAGTTGTCGGGCAGCTCCCAGAGCACCATGTTCCTGTGCCTGCGGCTGTTGGTAGCTGGGCCATCACGCCTTTGCCTGCACGAGAGGCTGCCTGGGGCTGAGCTGGGCCCGTCTGGTGGGTCAGTGCTGGTGGTGGTGGCTGGGGCTGGGGCTGTGGGGGAAGCTGCCCTCACCACGGTGCGAACTGCTGCTGAGCCGGGCATGGTGCTCGCCTTCCCTTCTTATTTGTGGCTCTGTACCAGCTTTTCCTCTGCCAGAAACCTTTTTAAAAGCAAAACATAGTTGTCTCAGTTACAGCTTTTGAATCTGCGTTCTGCCTACCCAGGGTGATTTTTAGGGAGCGTGCAAGAGTGACCTTTTGAGATTGCAGCCTGGCTCGCTGATCTGACAGATCCCCAGGTGGG
>NW_010318554.1:0-4620 GCF_000700745.2 Antrostomus carolinensis | reverse complement strand
GGGAGTGGGGGGGTTGTGCTGCCAGCTCCCAGGGGCTGCTCCTGCCGCTCAGCCCGGCCAGCGCTGCCGCTCCTAACGCTGTGCCGTCAGCCCCCCGCGCCTCGCATACCCCAGCAAAAACCTCTGCACAGCGGCCTGGCTTGGTCAGCAGAAGAGCTTAAGCAGTTCCAGAACAGATGGGAGAAAGGGTTGGCAAGAGGAGCCGAAGGCTTGGCTGTCTGAGGAACAGGTCAGAGAGTTGCCTACAAACCTGCCATCTAAAAAGAGCAAAGGCTGTTCTCAGGTTTCCTTTCCTTTTTGGCAGACTCTACCTCCATAGCCAAAATTAAGAGTCTGCAAATTGAAGAGCTCATAAATCATGATTCTAGACAAAATGATAAAGCCCAGAAGGATCTAGTCAGCTTTGCATTTCTGTAGCTTGCTTGCACTTGCAAGCTGAATCAGTTGTTCAAGTTTGCCGTAGCGAAGTAACCTTTTAAAAGCTCTCTTCTTGAGGCTCCTTTGTTTTGAAATGAACAATGATTAAACAGCATCAAGCATGTGGCTCAGTGCTTACAAAATCAAAATTCACCCACAAAATTGTTTTGAGAAACAGTTTGACTTAGAAGACCTTCTTACCAGAATCTCATGAACGCTTTTGAGGGAAGCAAGTTGAATTTTTTCAGTTTTTTTCCAGAAGCAGCGGTAGTTTACAAACCACTGGGGTCTTCTGTATAGCTAGGAACTGACTCGTTACTGAGTGTTGGGTAACAAGTGTAATGGTTGTTATACTTTGCTCCTAAGTTTGAAGAGCAGAATTATTTGTTGGTTGCATTTAGTGGATTTTAATTTCTGTTTTTTAGCATGATTTCTGCCACTTTTTGGAAGTTTAATTTCCATTTGGGTGTTAGAAATTGATGTTCTTCTCAGATAAATAGGGATATTTCATTGTTACATGCATTTTGTCAGGTTAATATACTATATAAGAAGCTGTACAAGTAAAACACAGGCAATATTAGTGTGATACATTTAGATAAGAATCCTCACAAAACCAGAAAGTATTGAAGTAGCTTTTGTATCGGATAGGAGCACATTCATTTTTAATAATGAACAGCAATAGATAATTGACATCATATGACTTTCAAAAATCAGCTCAAAGAATAATAAACCTCCATCAGCGGTTGCTTAGTGGTTTTTGCCCAGTGCATGCAGCTTTTACTTCTGAGGCAGACAAGACAGCGTACATGTTGGGACTGGGGTGAGACTGTAAGGGGTTTTTTGTTGGGTTGTTTTTTGGTTTTTGGGTTTTTTTGCTGGATGTTGCAGACAAAATTGCTTTATTGGAATGTGGCAATTCCTGAATTTCCGTCTAAGGGGAAGCCAGATGCCGTCAGTCCTGTCACTGCCCAAAGCCGGCCTCGCCTCCGGGTTTCCTGCCTGCAGCTCTCTCCCTGCTCTGGATACAGAGTGGGGGCAGGGGGAGGGACTGCGAGCTGGGATTTGTCATTTGGTGCAGAATTTCCTAAGAAAGAAATCCATCCAGCAGCGTGCACCTGCATGACAGGGGAGTGGGGACGCTTCACTCCTCGGTTATTGGGCTGCCCTGGCTGTAAGAGTGAAATGCCTGACAGAGAAGCTTTTGTGTGTTTTCCCAGGAGATGTTAGCTACTAGTCAGCTGAGCTGATGGGTGGGTGGTTGGCTCTGGGTAAGCCAACAGAGGATGCCTCAGCCATCTTCAGCTCCCCCCGCTCAAATAATAAAGTATGGGATTTATGGGAAGGGATTTTCAGGCAGGGATGGCAGTGAGCAATGGAAGAGAGCATCCTTCCAACCCTGCCTTGCTGTGCAGGGACAGAGGAGTAGTTTGTTCTCTGCTTCTCTTTTCTGGAAAGTGTTTTAAAGCTCTGAAATAAAAGATTTATTTAGCAGAGTGGAAGTGCAATACACTAGAAATAAAATAGCTGTAAAAGAGGTCATCTTATAAAACGTAAAACAGTATAACACAAAAATCCGAGTTTGGGAGTTGGGAGTATTGTCGTGGCTTTCAAGGATTTTAAATGACCAAATTTAAAGTGCTGGCTGGTTTCAGCACTTAATCACCATTCCTCTCTTGAAAGATTGATGGTCTTAAGATATCAAAATGTAAAAAGATGAAGACTCACAGCATACTTCAGATGGTTAAGGATGGAATGGCTGTCACAGTCATGTTAATTCCAGCGAGTACTTTGTATTTTACAGATTATAGAGATGGAAAAAGGGTTCTGTGGGGAAGCAAAAGGAGGACTGCAGTGAGGCTGCTGAAGTGATGTAGAGGAGCAGATCTTCAGTAACCCCCTGTGGACCTAATGGGGAAGAGAGTTTTGTCTGGCACCTGTAATAGTGGTTTCTTTGGGAAAGAGCTGCCTTGGTTTGGAGGTTTTCAGAACTCTCTACCCATCAGTTTGGTTTGCAGAGGAGAAAAAAAAAGACTTAATTCTACACATTTATTAAGCTGATATATTTTTCTCTGGCCCTGAGCTCTTAGGCCTGTCCAAGGTCAATATTGTTGAGACTGTGGTTTATGGCAATGGGTATTGAAGAAAATTGTTTTACTGTGCTTATTTATTTTATTTTAATATTAAGTGGAGCTAAGGGCATTGCACTTTACTAATTGAGTCTTCATTTAATTGTTGATAACTAAAAGCAAGTGTGAATGATTGTAGAGGAGTTTCTTATAAAACACTTGCGTTATGGATTAAATTGTGTTTCCTGTCTCTGAAGTTTTTATTTTGTTTCCTGGTCTTAAAATTTTGCGTTATGGTTGTGTGACACACTTACAAAGAGAACAACCCCATCACCAAGGAGCACTGCAAAATGTTTAATCTGACATTTCTAAGTGGTGAAATTAAAGAAGATAAGAATAAAAACACTGCAATAGCAAAATCTGTTTCCAGCTGCTTCTACATAGAAGCAGTGTCATATGCAGCACACCAAAATGCTTCCAGTCTTACTTACTGTCTGTAAGCCCAGGAAGAGGCTCCCTGTAGGAAAAGGGAAGGTGTATGAATGTTTCTTACTATTAACACCAGCTGTAGGTAGCGGGAAGGTTTTTCTAAAGGTGCCTGTATGCTCTTTTTATGATGGAGAGAAGTAATTGAAGAGCATTAAAAATTCTTGCACAGGAGACGCTGGAGCCCAGGGCCTTCTGAATTGCAAGTTAACTGAATGTTTTCAACCTATTACTTAACTGAGTATCTGGGGCTAGAACATTGTAAAAGGCTGGTACATGGGGCAGGTATCCCGCTGTGAACTTCATAGCCAGAGTGGGGGCAGTGAATCTATGTAATGGCTGTATACAGAGGAGAGTGAAAGTGGAAAAAATCTGAAATAGAAGTGTATTAGCACTAATGTGCTAGTGACCTATTTATGTGTAACGTAGATGCAGAGAAGGAAAAACCCCTTTGGGATTATATGCCTCACTGATGAGTTACAAATGAATGTGTGTGGTTGCGCCTGCACCCCTCCTGCTCCCCTTCTCTACCCCAGCTGAGGTTAGCCCAGGCTAGGTCCAGTGCCACGGACAGGATTTTGTAAGGGTGAAGTGCTGCTGCTCTCTGGTTCCTATTTTTATGGCTCCGAGCAGGCTTAACTAACACAGTAGTTAGGTCTTCTGGTATTTAGTACTTTACAGCACTAGGGTTTTTGCTGTTGGAAATTGTGCAGTGGTGAGAGGACCAACGAGGAAGATTTGCAGTCTGCAGAGGGTTGCCTTGGCTTAAGTGTTGTGTGTTGGACATCTCTCACAACGCCGTGAAAATCAGTTTCACGACTGACTGGTTGGGAGAACATGTGGCACGTGTGCATACTCCGTAGATGATACGTTGCGAGGCAAAATTGTTCAATGTGAGTATGGTCTGTGGATCAGGGGAGTTCCAGTCTGCGCCGCTGGTGACCGCATCGCAAGCTGCCTCCAGTGACAGGGCAGGCAGCTGGGGTGCTCGTGGCTCCTGTTGCTGCCGACAGCGGTGTCTGGCTAAAGGTGAACCCCTGCCTCAGCCTCTTCTGACATCTCGCCCTTACTGGAGTAGTGGGTTGTTTGCACATGGCAGACAAGGTTATAGCAAGTGTATACATTTATTTTTGCTTCTGGTATTAAAGAAGCACTAAATTTGCAGGGCTAGGACACTGTACGAAAATGGCAGTACTGTTGTTATAGCTGTTGGAGGAGCTAATGGACAAATTTGTTGTGGGTAGGAGATTTTGTTTTAATTTGCTGATAAATCTCTGAGCTACGTTGTTTTCTCTCACACTCCAGAATTAGGAGCCATTTACTCCAAGCTTATTTTTCAAGCTTTGAAGCTTTCGAGCTTCATTTTTCCCTTTTGTTTTAGGCAAATCTCTTGACATGTCTGTGACTTGGTTTTATGTCAGTTTTAAAATAAGGATACTTTTTCTTAACTGTCTTCCAGGGAGGACTTGTTCATTGTTGCTTCTGAAGTAGAAACTGCTTTGCATATTGGAACAGCTCTCTAATGGCTAGATAAGTGTTTCTATTAAGAGTCCTCTCTAAGTTAGAGTGAAAGGGAAATTTGACTGAAGCACTCCATTGTGCCATCTTGTGGTGTCCCCTGTCACGTTCAGTACATTAATTTGAAAAACCC
>NW_010318553.1:0-2128 GCF_000700745.2 Antrostomus carolinensis | reverse complement strand
CCCATGGGGGACCCACACTGGAGCAGTCCCTTCCTGAAGGACTGCACCCCCATGGAAAGGACCCAGGCTAAAGCAGTTTGTGAAGAACTGTCGGTCAGGGGAAGGACTCAGACTGGAGAAGTTCATGAAGGACTGTCTCCCATGAGAGGGACCCCGTGCTGTTGTGGGGGAAGAGTGTGAGGAGTCCTCTCCCTGAGGAGGAAGGAGCAGCAGAACCAATGTGTGATGAACTGACCGCAACCCCCATTCCCCGTCCCCCTGTTCCACTGGTGGGGGGAAAGGTAGAAAACTGGGAGAAAAGTTAAGCCTGGGAAGAAGGGAGGGGTGAGGGGAATGTGTTTTAAGATTTGGTTTTATTTCTCATTATCCTCCTCTTGAGTTTGACTGGTAATAAATTAAATTCATTTTCCCCAAGTCGAGTCTGTGCCAGTGATTGGTGAATGATCTCCCTATCCTTATCCAAACCCATGATCCTGTCATTATGTTTTCTCTCCCCTGTCCAGTTGAGGAGGGGAGTGACAGAGCAGCTTTGGTGGGCACCTGGCCTCCAGCCAGGGTCAACCCACCCCAGGAGTTCTGAGGCCCGGCTTATGCTCTCAGCTCAGATTCTGGCACTGCCCTCGGGCAGACCTTCAACATTGCTGGAATATTCCTAAAACCCACCTGATTTACTCGCTGGCTTTGAAAGTTCCCTTCTCCAGGGCTTGAAATTGGTGAATCAGTTCAGATAGATGTTTATATCTCAGGCTTTGGGTTTGATACTGAAAAAGCCGATCAGAAGAAACTCTCTGACTTGTTTTGGAGTTTTAGAAAGCCGGCATTCTTTATTACAGTGCTGGATGCACGGGGGATCACCACCTATCGTGCATACCGACTTGTCCCCCTAGAAAAGTTTTATCTTGTCAAAACATGCATATTCATTTCTTTTCCAAGAAATTATTACCATATTAATCACATTTCCAAGCACTCGTTAACACATTTAAATGTCTTTTTCATATGTGTATTGGTCATCTTGTTGGTCTTCCGAAGTCCTCTGATGGTTGTTGAAACATTTGTCACTGTGCTCTTTAGTTGAGTTTCTCTTCTGCTCAGGCTTAGTTCATCTCTTGGCCTGTTTCCAATGCTTCTGTCTCCACAAAAAATGTTTATTCCAGCATCACTGCCTTATCTACCTTGTTGCTAGGACTTGGTGCCTAAATCTACTACAAACTTGACTAGGCCTAGCAGATACATAATTCTTTCAATGTCACACTGTTTAAGCACAAGGGGATGTTCTCTTGGAATGGTATCAGTCCCCCTCTTTTTTTTTTTTGAGGGTTCATAGCTATTAAGCTTCAACACTCATATTAATTTATATTTCCAGCAAAGGTTAGAGCAACAATTATAACATTGGATACATACTGCTATGATAAAAATAATTAATAAAACCAATCCTTTTAGCCAACTCCAATTTGGTATCCAAAAAGTGGATGCCAAATCTCCTCAAGAATCCCAGGAAGCGTCTCCTTTAGCAACTTCATATAATATTTATTTTTGTTTCCCAAACTCTCCCAAATCCATAGATATTCTGCTACTTTGATCTACATAGACACAACCATGATTAGGCAAACACCACCTTGTGAAGCCAATAATAAATTAATCCTGTCCTGTTTTGGATCACTACCTTTGACAGGCTACATATTTCAATTTGTAGAGCCTGTATGACATCAGTGGTTCTATTCTCCATGTTCTCTATCACTGCAGAAATGTTCACTGTATTTTTTTTCTAATCCACTTACCCCAAGCCATGGGAGAAACCATCTTGCAGAACTATGAAATGCAGAAGGCCTGTCAGCTGTAGCATTATGAACCCTCTTTGTTCATTTAAGGAAAGCTTTTCCCCCTCCACCTTGTGAATGTGGCTTGTCAATAATTGTGATGTTGGGAACTAAAAATCCAAGGTGTATGTAGGTCCCATTTTATTCCCAGAACTGTACTGATTTGTTGTAAAGTTTCTGCTATAAAATGAGAATCTCTATCTGATTATATTCCCATTGGTACCCCAAAACTGGTAGATCCTTTAGTAGAATCATAGAATCCTAGAATTTTGTGAGTTGAAAGGGACCCCCAAGGATCATCAAGTCCAACT
>NW_010318552.1:0-17715 GCF_000700745.2 Antrostomus carolinensis | reverse complement strand
TTCTATGAAACAATCTGCCTTGGGACTGCTCTTCTGAGGTGTTATGACTTTGCTTTTTATATCCATTAGGACACAAATATTGTGTACATTAGGATATAATCCATTAGTATTAGGGTATCTTGGGGAGTGTTTGATGAGGAAGATATTAAAAGGTTACTTGGAGCTGATAAAGCCATTGCAGAGAATATCAAATCTTAACTGCTGAAGATATTGGGGACATTCCCACGCCACGTGCACTTTTTGTATCCAGTAGATCAGAGAAACTAATTTAATATAAACACAAAAGGAAAAATTAGACCAAATAGGTAAGTTTAGATATTAATAAGTCACCAGGGCTGGATGGTGTTCAACCAAGAATCCTGAGGAACTTGAATGTGAAACTGCAGAACCACTGGCCAGGCTGGATAATTTATCACTACAGACGGCTGCTGTGCCAGGGGATTGGGGAGTTGCCAGTGTAATTCCCATCTGGGTTCTAGAGGGAATCCTGGGAACAGCACACCAAAGTCATGCTACCAGGAATGGAAAACCTGTCATAAGGATCTCTGAAGACCTAGATCAATATTAACTGTTTAAAGAGTCAGTGTAGTTTCTGAAAATGAAAATCCTACTCCCCTACCCTGGGAAGTTCTGTGGGATGTCAGTAAGAAAGAGTTAGTTAAAGTGGATGCAGTATATTTGGATTTTCAGCAAACTTCTGTCAAAATCTTAAGCTGCTACAGCTTTGAAAGAAAAGTTATTTTCTAGTTTGAAAGCCATTGAATAATAGAAAGTTAAAAGTTATGGATGATTTCAACCAAAAAACCCACCATCCTCATCAGGAAAGGGATGTAGGGTATAATTTTCCTTCAGTATAAATGCTTGATGCACCCTCATCTTGTGTGTGATGAGCAGTTCTGGTCTCTGCATCTCCAGTAGGACACAGTGGTGTTGCAGAAAGGCAGCTAAAAGGGTCAAAGAGATGGGCTGCCTTCCAAGGAGAACCTAAAATGGCTGAGACTTGTCTTTTTGGGAAGGAGGGAGGAACATGGGGGAGGTTTAAATGATGAAGTCAGCAGGTAAAGCTGAATCTTAAATATCCATCAGCTCCCACGCTCTTACAACCAGGGAAATTTTGATAAAACAAGGTGGGCTTTGATTTTAAAACAGATGATAAGAGCATATTAGTGCAGTGGAGAAGAATTGGTGCTTGTGGCCTCAGAATAGGTACAATTTGGGGACAGGCTTTGCAGCTCTCACCCGTTCAGGGTAAATCCCACCTGCGTGGCCTTTGCAAGAGTCTGGGTGACCGTTCCTTTCCCCAGGGCTCTCCTCTGCAGCTTTTCATAGCAAACGATTATCCAGGTGGCTGGTAAGTGTTTGACACTCCCTCGTGTACATGGTAAGGCTGTTTTGGGTTTTTTTTGTTTTTAATTAAAGTGACTTATCCCTCATAGAAGTGATTTTTTTTTTTTTAAATGCTGCCTTCAGCAGGGTGTGCATGTGAACTTTATTTTAATTAAGGGTGAGGAATCTGTTTTACATAACTATATCCCAGATTCTCATGAGAGAGTGAAAACAGCCCTGAGGGACTGATGAAGAGGCCAGCAAAATCTGTTGTCTCACCGATGAGAGGCTTGATTCTGATCTCCCTTAGGTTCTCTCTACCTGTGGGACTTGCTCTGGGCTGGCTGACAGCCAGAGGGATTGAACTGATGCAAAGGCACTGCCTCCTCAGAGCTTTATTTTGGGCCACTCATTTGTGATTTTGGGGCAGATACAGTTGCTCCTCTGCCTGAGGTTATTGTCCCTGTAGTGGGAATAGCCAAATGGGATGTGAATCTGCTTCCCAACCCTTTCAGCCATGGTTGGATGCTATCTCAGGTGACTTCTACCATGATGGATTTAATAGTGATGCCAGTGGGATTGGGTCAAGGTGGTTCTTATGAGTCTTTGAGAATGAAAACAAATTGCACTGGAAGTCACCAACAAACCTTTTAGAGGTGGCTTTGTATTTCTTGGTTTTGCTTTTTAAATGCTGGCAACTAAAATTTTATGTTAGTTATAAAGACTGAAAGGGGCAGGGAGCAGATGAGTCAAATGTTTCTGTACCATTAAGGAGGGAAAATCGAGGGGGTGTGTGTGGTCTTTTGTTTAATTTTTTATTTTCATAAGAAGAAAGAAGTGATAAAGGTGTTAAAACTCGATTGTTGCAGTACTGGAAGCAAGGCATGTAAACAAAAGAGGACTTTTTTTTTACTGTGCACAAAGAGAAATATGAAAAACAAACCACAAACTCTGTAAAGATGCTAATGAATTGTACGAGTCAAACCTGGCATGTCGTTAGCATCTGCTGCTTGTTTACTGTGGCTGAAGTGAGCATCTCTTTCATGTGCTGGAGGTAGTTTTACTACCCTGCTATCAAAATCTCAGTGTGGTGTTGAAGAAGCTGAATTGTTTATAGTTTGTGCATCACAGAATCGTAGAATGGTTTGGGTTGGAAGGGACCATTGAAGGTCATCTAGTCCAACCCCCCTGCAGTGAGCAGGGACAACTTTACTAGAGCAGGTTGCTCAGAGCCCCTTCAAGCCTGACCTTGAATATCTCCAGGGATGGAGCCTCCACTACCTCTCTGGGCAGCCTGTTCTAATGATCTACCACCCTCATATTGAAGAACTTTTTCCTAATATCCAACCTAAATCTGCCCTTTTCTAGTTTAAAACCATCACCCCTCATCCTATTGCTGCCTGCCCTTGTGAACAGTTCTTCCCCAGCTATCTTATGGGCACTTTCAAGTACTGGAAGGCTGCTAGAAGGTCCCCCTGGAGCCTTCTCTTCTCCAGGCTGAACAGCCCCAACTCTCTCAGCCACTCTTCATAGGAGAGGTGCTCCAGCCCTTGGATTATTTTTGTGGCCTCCTCTGGACACGCTCCAACAGTTACATATTCTTGTGTTGAGTGTTCCAAAGCTGGACACTTTATTCCAGGTGAGGTCTCACCAGAGCAGAGTAGAGGGGTAGAATCACCTCTCTTGACCTACTGGCCACATCGTGACCTCGTGATGTCCCCGACTGAACCTAGTGGTGGCTGGTGATTATTTTTTCTGAAGCCAAAACCCTTGAGAAGTAGGGCATGCCTGTTTATTGCCGCCAGTGATATAAAGGGCAGGTTCCTTTCCTTTTTGCTGTGTTAATCTCAGTTAAAACACTTCAGTGAGTGAAGTCCATGTTGCTTTTGTTGTACTTGTATTCTCTGCCCCTAGAGAGTGTCAAGAAATTTGGATTCTCTTGTCAAAATAAGAAGTACATGAATCAAAGGAGGGTTTTGAGGCTGAACTCTTCTTGTTTCACTGAAGTGGCAGTTCATGACATCAATCTGAGAAATATTTAGAACTTAAAATTGATGGGAAGTAACTGGTGATGCTGAGGCTTTACAGTTGTCCACAGTTCTGCCATCAGTCTCCTATGAAAGGAAGAAATGTTTTGGAGGAGCAAGGAGGTGGGGCAAAGCCAAGCCAGTTGGAATAGATAGATGTTTTCCAGCTGTTCAGCAGAGCAGTGTAAAGGAGCACACTTTAGACAGAAAGGATTCTGATGGTTGGGTCACAGACTGGATGTGCTTGGCTGTGGGGTTGGTAGGTAAGAGGACGTGCTTCAAGTGGAGGACAAGACAGGTGTATCCTGGTGCCAAATGAGGGAAGTGGGGAACAAGGTCAGTGTCTGTCGTGTAAATCTGAGAGGATGCACTGAGGGCTTTAAGCACCTCAAAGTACAGAAACTGTAGAGAAATTCCTGATGGTGAAATGAGTTTCTGAGACAGAGACCTGAAATGAAAATCCCATCCCTGGTATTGATGCTCAGAACGAGAACACCATGAGCTTTTCCAGGAGCTTCATGGCACTGGTGCCCTATGGGGAAGGGTCTGGAGCACAGGTCTTATGAGGAATGGCTGAGGGAACTGGGATGGTTTAGTCTGGAGAAAAGGAGGCTGAGGGGAGACCTTCTCACTCTCTACAACTCCCTGAAAGGAGGGTGTAGTGAGGTGGGGGTTGATCTCTTCTCCCAGACAACCAGTGATAGGATGAGACGCAATGGCCTCAAGTTACGTGAGGGGAGGCTCAGGTTGGATATTAGGAAAAAATTCTTCTCTGAAAGAGTGGTGAGACATTGGAACAGGCTGCCCAGGGAAGTGGTGGAGTCACCATCCCTGGAAGTGTTCAAAAAACATGGATATATAGCACTCAAGGATATGGTTTAGTGGGCATGGTGGTGATGAAATGATGGTTGGACTGAATGATCTTAGAGGTCTTTTCCAACCTTAATGATTCTGTGGGTAAAGTGTTGTAATCACTTGATAGTTTGAAGCAGGAACAAATCTGTGAGGCTCATTCAGGAGGAAAGGAAAAAGATAGTGAGCAGATAGCAGAAGGTTGGAGGGTGGAAACAGCAAACTCGGAACCAGAGCAGGACAGGAGTCTGGAAACCCACACGGTGTTTCTCCTCTGCTGTAGATTTGTGTGACCTTTCCCAACTCACTTAAACTGTGTCCTCATTTTAGAGTAGTGTAGAATATGTGTAGAAACTTTCCAAAATGTCCTCATTTTAGAAAGTGTACAATACCTCTTACATTTTGGGTGTTCTCTGTTACCCAGCAGAAGTTGTTCCTTCACCCACGTGAGTGACATTTTGTTGCTGAGTGGTGTTTTATAGAGGGATGATTTCTGTGTGTTGCTTAAAATTGATCTTATTAATTTATCTTATTTATCTTTAAAAAAGATCCTGAAATTTTATGAGCCTCTAGTGTAGGCAGAAAGAGTTGGCCGAGGGAAGGCGGAGGGGAAGGAGTATTATCCTTTTCTACAGAAACTCTTACTCATTTTCTCTCCTGAAACAATTTCAGGATATTTCTTTATTCCAACCCTTTGTTAATTCATTGTGCAGAGAAACAGCAGAGAGTTGATCATTTTTGAAAGCTGCACAGATTAGAAGATTCTTGAATACATCAGCCATAGCAAAGAAATAAGAACATCCTAAGGAATAATGTGAAGTGTGATGCTTTCAAGACTGTGGCACAGCCTTAAAGTGATGAGTGAAGTTAGATTTTGCCTGCATAGATCTTTTAAACCTCAGTACTTTGAGATTTACTTTGTTTTCTTTGGCTTCAGAGACATCCAGTATCTGGAGCTGAGGCACTCTGGTACTTTACTTAGTGTCCCCAAAAGACCTGCAAACTTAGCCAAGCTTTTGGGCTTGAAAGAGATGAGCTTGAATGGCAACTGGGTGCCTCTAGGTTCTGGGAGGCTGTAATGACTGTGACCTCTTGAAACCTCGTTCAAACTGGTTTTGTTGCACTCGGACAGGAACGTTACGTTCTTTGTTCCACCTCCTAAAAGGCGAAACTTTTTGTACAGGCCACTTGCAGCTTTTATAGCTTGATATATATGGGTCAGGGGAAGAAGCAGGCATAGTCTGCTAGATGTTTTCAAGCTGCTGAAAAGTCCTTCTGAATGCGTGAAGGAGGTTTTAAGATTTCAGCTGAGTTGTTGCAAATAACCTTTCTCTTGATTAGGAACAGAAATAAGCCCCCAAATTTGAATTGCTTCCAATTTCTGTACACATGAGCAAGTGGGACAGCTCTTCTCCAAGACAGACCTGTGGTATAGGGTTCCACGTTTAATTCTGAACCTTTCCTTCAGCATCCAACACTGGCACCTTGTGCACCTTGTGCAAACCTAATGAAGTTCAGCAAGGCCAAGTACAAGGTCCTGCACCTGGGTCAGAGCAACCCCAGGCACAAATCCGGACTAGGTGGAGAATGGATCAAGAGCAGCCCTGGAAGTGTTCAAGGCCAGGTTGGATGAGGCTTTGAGCAACCTGGTCTAGTGGAAGGTGTCCCTGCTGATGGCAGGGGGGTTGGAACTGGATGAGCTTTAAGGTCCCTTCCAACCCAAACCATTCTATGATATTAATTACCATTACTGACATGTCATTGCTTTTCAAACAGAATAAAAACGTCCATTTGGTAGTTACAAATAAGGTAAAGACTTGCACTGCCTTATGAAACCATTGGAAGTGCTCTTCTTGATGCCTGTACGCATTAAGGTACGCGTTTCTCAGAATCAAACTGTTTGAGGTTGGAAGGGATCTCCACAGGTCATCTGGTCCAAGCCTCTGTTCTCAAGCAGGGCCAGTTGCCCAGCACCATGTCCAGATGGCCATTTGCCTCGTTTTCTGTCCACCTCCCTGTCTGTTTATCCAGCCTGTACATCAATATCTATGAAGATCTTATGGGAGACAGTGTGGAAGGCCCTTCTGAAGTTCAAGTAGATGATATCCACTGCCTCTCCCCTAGTCTACTAGGCCAGTCACTTCACTGTAGAACTTGATAAAGTTTGTCAAGTGTGGCTTCACCTCGCTGAAGCTGTGCCAACTGCTACTGATGATTTTCTTGTCGTTAATGTGCCTGAAAACAATTTCCAGAATTAGATGCTTCATCACCTTCTCAGCGATCGAGGTGAGGCTGACCAGCCTGTAGTTCCCCAGGTCCTCCTTCTTGAAGATTAGAAGTGACATTTGATTATTTTTTTTTTTTTTCCAGTCTATGGACACTTCTCCCAGTCACCATGATTGATTAAAAATTATCAAGGCTGACCTTGCAATGACATCTGCCAGCTCTCTCTGCACTAGTAGGTGCATCCCATCAAGGCCCCTGGACTTATTTTCAGTCCCCATACGTAGGTGTGAAGAGAAACATCTGGAGAAGGACTAAGGCCTTGAGAATTGAGCCTGTTCCTCAGTCCTCATTTCATCTCTTCTCTTCCTCCCTCCTCTGCCTGCTGACCTCAGCATTCGATTCCTGAGGAGTGCAAGAGGCACTGTGCTTCCACGACAAGGCTACTGGGGGTTTGGCTGTAGATTTAAAGCTTACAGGTGGCTTTAAAGCCAAGTAGACCTCTTTTCCCAAAGTTCTCCTGATGTGTGGAACTTCTCCCAAGGTGGTGGTGTCATGCACACGTGATTTGGTGTGATTTGCCTGCGCAATGCCTTTTCTGTTATGCCTGGAAATTCTAGTTTCAGTTGCTGCTGATAACCCAGCTGATTGTTGTGTTATACATTTAGCAGTCTCTCTCTTTTTTTAGTTCTTTCCTTAATGACTTATGTAAATAATTTTAGAAGATTTAGCATTAATTTTGGAGAAGCTGGCATCTCAAAAGCTATGAGGCTAGCAGCAGGTGCTATAAGTAATCACTCTTCTAAATTAAGTAACATTTTTCCAAGGCAGTAGGTTAATTTCTGAGTAAGCAGCCTTGCATCCAGATTCTTAGAATCAGCTGGATCGTGACCTAGCAAGTGACTCAAGGTTTTGTGTAGCTCTCATCACGTGAATTGACTCACTCTCTTCATTTTTGGAGAAAACTGGGGCTGCACTTGAGCTTCAGTTGAAATAGTGCTATCAGGTTGAAATCTCTGTCACCTGGCTCTGTGCTCAGTCAGTGCTGCCATCCGAGGTGTATTTGGAGCGTGGGCAGGCACGTCGAGCTGCCTGGAGCCCAGGGTATGTAGATGGGTGACTCATATTTATGACAAAGTCTGTGTTGTTGTGGATTTTCTGTAACTAGTACAAGAGCAAGCAAAGGAATGTTTGAGAACTTTATGCTGTTTCCACCTTTGTGTGTACAAAAATATTTCCTCTAATATCTCCAGTGGATATTACATGGGGAGATTGAGATGAGATGTGAGGAAGAAATTCTTTCCTGTTGAGGGTGGTGAGACCGTGTCCCAGGTTGGGCAGAGAAGCTGTGGCTGCTCCTCCCTGGAAGTGTTTGTGGCCAGGTTGGATGAGGCTTTGAGCAACGTGGTCTAGTGGAAGGTGTCCCTGCTGATGGCAGGGGGGTTGGAACTGGTTGGTGCCTCCTGTGTCTGTGGGTGCTCAATGTAATTATCAAGCTGGTGCTTGGAATCACACACCTGCTAAATAGCTCTGAAGCCACTTTTTGCACTCCTTAGCTTGATTTTTGCTGTGGTCTATCATCTTCAGACAGAAATACTCTTAGGCTTGTGTTGGGATACAACCCTTCCATGTTTCAAAAAATAATAATCCAGATGACAGGCTTCTGAAGGTTGAGCTGAATTCTTACAAACTGTTACAGAATGACCTGGCTCTTGTAATTGGTTTAGGGGTCTGTAATCTCTTTTAATAAATGTATTTTATCTTCTCACTTTCTAGATGAAAACTTGACTGATTTGTTTGCTCTGAAATCTTGAAGAGGGACATTTCAGATGCCAGTGCAGGGTCTAACAAACTCAATGTTCTACTGAAACAGATTCTTACACTATAAGCAAAATCAGTCTTTGGTTCTAGAGGTGGCTGCTTTGATTTAAACAAACACCTTGAAGAAATCAAGGGTAGGGGTTGATTCCTTGGTCATGTCTATGTTCAGGAAGCCTTGTCTGGTGGAGAAGGTGTTTTTCCTCCAGCTTGAAGAACCTGATTGAGTTCCCTGCTCTATAATGGAAACAAGATGGATAAGTGACTTGGTTTTTCGATAGCTCAGCTTCAACCTGAAATCCCCTGTAGTGCTGTGAGCAAAAAGGCCACTTTAAGTGACATTCCAGTTCTATGAGAATTGGGACCAAATTCTTTTTTAAAAGAAACAGTGAAGAGGAAATCATACTTGCTGCTTAACGCTGACTCCCCACTCTACAGATCTTCTGATGGTGGATGCCTTGTGGGTTTAACAGATGGTCCGAATGCATATTGATGCACTCAGATAATCTGAGTGTGTTCTCTGTGATGCTGTGAGATGCCTGCAAGGCTTGGAAATGGAGAGTTGCACTGGGCAAGAGCCTGAGTGGACAGTGGTTTGGTGATGGGAGCATAAAAACCTGCTAATCCTGTACACATTTTTCAGGGCAACCTGTTCAAAAGGAGTCAGAATATCACCTCTTTTAAGTACTGTGGGGTTGGAGGCAGGAAATCTTGTTTCCCAGGTGATTCAGCTCTGCAAGAATTGAAATTATCAGGTAATGCAGCAACCAGATAGCAGATGTCTTGCAGGCTGGCTTTCTGAATGGACTCCTGGAAGAGTAAGCAGAGGACCAAACCTTGTCTGCTCCAAATTTGTGAATTTTGGGAAGGAGTAGGTGACTTAAGAATACAGCTCTGCATCTTTCTCACTGTCTGTCTTAAACTCAGTCTATCCAAATCTTTTTTTCCAGGCTGCACAAAGAATTTGTAATATTTTCTGTTATCAAAAGCAGAACTTAAAGAAGGAGGAATCCTGTCCTTTGCCAAAGATATGAATGCTGCACTAGGGGACTTAGACACATTAATAACAATAAAATATATACTCCACCAGTCTGTCCTCTGAAATAAAACATGTCAAGCAAATTGCTGTAATGTTAGACTGAAACTTGGCAATTATATTTGTGTGGCAATTTGATTCTGTTCTTCTAAAAATACCCCTGGAGAACATCCAGCTGTAGCTCTGCTCTGATCCCAAGACTACCCAGCGGATGCCCTGAATGCTCACACGTACGTGTTAAAGCAGCAAGCTCTGACAGTGTGGTCTGTGTGGTTGTTAGAAAGCTTCAGAATCTGGTTTGCTCTCAGAAGGCTTTCCATTTGGGAAGGAGGAACTGATACCATCCCAATTTTAACGCTGGAAGAGGAAGGGAAAATAAAAAGCTTCAAAGAACCAAGCTTTTTGTCTAGGCTGTGGAGGCAGCTGGGTGTCCCTGTTCTGTCTTGCCAACCTGTCTTCTCATCTGGGGCTCTCTCTCAGTGGTCAACAACTGCATTTCCTCTGTGAAAATAAAAATTGCTCTCGGTGTGGCCTATGAACCCTGGTCTCCCATGACCATCCTCAGTCACACTGGTCTCTGAGTATTCATTTATATTGGTCAGTAAGACAATCTCCTCTCTTTGTCCTTTCACATTCATTGTTTGAAAAGCTTTCTGCTGCTTTTCCTTAAAAATTACTTTTGAAGTTAAAAGTCCCTCTTGTTTTATTGACTATAAAGTGTGCATGATAATTACAGGACAGTTGCTGCATTTGCTGAGATACTAGGACAAGAGGAAATGGCCTCAAGTTGCACCCAGGGCAGTTGAGATGGGATGTGAGGAAGAATTTCTTTGCTGAAAGGGTTCTGAGGCATTGGAAGGGGTTGCCCAGGGCAGTGGTGGGGTCCCCATCCCTGGAGGGATTGAAGAGTCGTGTAGACACAGTGCTGAGGGACATGGGTTAGTCGGGGACTTGTCAGTGTTGGGTTCATGATTGGACTCAATGATCTTACAGATCTTTTCCAGTCAAGGCAATTCTGTTATCCAGTCTTTCTGACAAAACCCTGCTCCAAGCAGGAGCAGTTCAACTTCTGTCACTCAAACTCCAAGGGCCAGGGATGAGGAATTTCCTGGGTTTTCCGCTCAGCGGTGACAGTGGTGTCTGTGTGGCTGCTGTTCATTATGCTGTAAGTTACAGTTTAATGGACTTGCATGTAATAAATTGTTATTTGGTGTTGGTGTGTGGTTTTCAGCAGTCTGTCAGAGAATTACTTACGCCTTTTAATTTGCATCATTCAAGAAGGCAATATTTTTAAAATGTGATTATGATATCAAGGGTTTGAAGTGGAGGGTAGACAGGCTTTTGCTTGCTTCAAAGATTTCCTGTCTAGAGAATGTTAAGTCATAAACATGACAAGTATGTGATTTTTTTGGCTGCCTTTTTTCCCCCCCCCCCCCCTTTTTTTTTTAAATTTTGAGTCAAGCTTCTTTCCTTCTCCTGCATTTGGATCATCTTAAAAAAATGAATAGTTTCAGGGTAAATTGCAAGCACACCAAGTAATCTGTAGAAGTCGTCTTGTCATTTGATAACTAAGTGCTGCTTTTAATTTGGAACTTGTCTCTTCAGCAATGTGTGTGCTTGGTCTGACTCTTGTTCCAAAATGAGTCATGTTTCTAATCCCTAAAAGACCCCCTGTCCCTTGGCTATCTTTTAAACCTTTTTTTGGTTTGTTTGGGTCTTTTTTTCTATTGATTATTGTCAGTTTAGCTGCTGTGACAACTAAAGAGGCTGCACCACATCCTTATGTGTTGTGTTCCAGTTGCCGCATTGATTATTTAGAGGGGTACGATCTGGCTTTCACTGTAGGTGTTGATCCTGTCCTATGCAAGCCTCAGCTGCCTCCAGGGACCCAAATAAAGGATCCATTTAAGAATTAGATGCCACAGACCCTACACTGTTGTCAGTGAAATTGGTGACCTCAGTTTGGGCAGGATCCAGGCCTCTGTTCAGAGCAGTGATACCGTATGAAGCTCTTGGCTTGTGGAATACATGGACTGGCTGTTGCTTGACTCCCTACAAGATAAAGGTCAGATGAAGTTGAACAAAACTGATAACCACATTTCCCTCAGACGAAATGTTCAACTCTGGCATATACTTAACTAAGCAAATATTGACCAGAGTGTGGAACAGGGATGGGAAAGACCATCAACCAGTAGCAAACTGGTTTTCTGAGCATCCATACCATTAAATCTGGGCATAAAGGCACTGTGTAGGCAGCAACTGGCTCTCAGACCTCAATGCTTCCTGGCTCCAAACCCATCCACCTTGTCTCAGGTCACATTGGGAGTACCAGTAGTTATTCTGGGGCTGTTCTGAAGGTATCTGGGGGAAAAGATGACTATTTAGGAGGTGGTGCTGGAAAGAGGTTCTGTAAAAGCATCTATCTGTTGATGGAGTTACTTTTCATAAGGACAGGTAGTGACAAAACAAGGGGAAATGGGTTTAAGCTGAAAGAGGGGAGGTTTAGATTAGATATTAGGAAGAAGTTCTTCACTGTGAGGGTGGTCAGACACTGGAACAGGTTGCCCAAGGAAGTTGTTGATGCTTCCTCCCTGGAAGTGTTCACGGCCAGGTTGGATGAGGCTTTGAGCAACGTGGTCTAGTGGAAGGTGTCCCTGCTGCTGGCAGGGGGGTTGGAACTGGATGGGCTTTAAGGTCCCTTCCAACCCAAACCATTCTATGATCTAATTGCTAATAACAGCGGGAACCAAAGGTGAGGAATTATTGCAAAAGTTGAGTGATGTCCTGTTGGTGGTTTTTTGTTTGTTTTTTCTTTTAGAAGAGAAATCTGGTTTGTTTGGTATCTAATAGCTTTTGGAGATGTGTTTTTAGCCACTGTGCTTTAAAAATCAGCATGCTAAAAACCCCGTTAATGTGGAATTGTGACAATATGTGCATATGCAGACACCTATTGGTTGAATTCAATCACAAAATACACCCTTTGAAACCTCATCTCGGATGTTGTCGGCGCGTCCTTCACATTTTGCCAATTTTCAGGAGCTCTCAGGTGGGAAGTGTTACAGGGCATTATGGAATAAATCCTGCCATCCTAATTTGGGCCAAACTCCCACTGTTTTCAGTGGGTGATGTGTTGGTATTAAGGCCAAGTACCCCTTAGCTATCACCTAGATAACCTTTCTGTCTTTTTAAAGCCAAGGAGACTGAGAATCGCTGCCTGTATCTTATGTTACACATCAAATTGCAGTATTGCAGCCCTTAAAATTTATACATGTGCTTGGATTTGTGAACTAGAAGTTGGTTAAATAAAAACATTTCCACTAACTGTTCTTTAGATTCTCAGTAATGCTGATGAAATGCCAGAGATCTGGAAACAGAAATTAGCTGGTGATTTAGAGCAGTGCATAAAGAAGACTTACGTTCTTTAGGAGAAATGTTGATTTTTCTGAAAGCCTTTCATAAATGGAGAAAATATAACCACTTTTATTTTAAAATGAAAACTGTAAATTCTTTCAAAATATCAGGACAAATTCATCGAAACATCGTTTGTTCAGATATTTGATTTTTATTGTCTTTAGGAAAATGTTTCTATGAAATGCCTGTAACTTTTGTCAGGATGTTGCTTTCCAGTAAGAGATACTGAATTACATATATTTTAGAAGTTAATAGTTTAGAAGTAGGTACCTGAAGTTCTTGATAGTCACCAAATAGCTGAGATCTTATGTTGTTCTGGCTTCTTCTGTCTGTGAAAAAAAAAAAAGAGCAACAACAATGTGTTTGTGTTGGCAACACTCAAAAAAGCCAAACCAATATAATAGAGTCACAGACTGGTTTGGGTTGGAAGGGACTTTAAAGCTCATCCAGTTCCAACCCCCCTGCCAGCAGCAGGGACACCTTCCACTAGACCAGGTTGCTCAAAGCCTCATCCAACTCATATCCCAACAGTAAAAAAAGAAAAAAGGCTCAAAACCCTTTAAAAAATGTTGCTATACAAACCATGCCTGGCAGGAAGTCTTCCCAGACGAGGTAAAAGCTCCTTTCCTTCACCTTGGTGAAGCATCATCATTAAAATCTGCCTGAACCCATCTTGGTGTCAACCTTGGATGTTGTGCAAGGGCAGCCACAGAACTTGCTCAGCTGCAGCTGAGGCTCTGAAGCCCACCCTGCCTTTTCTCCCTTCCCCACTCCCCCTTAGGTGGTCTCTGCCTATTCATACTTCAAGCTATGGGGAGGGCTCTTCTGTCCCATTATATACTGTGTCCAGTTATTATATACTGCATCCAGAATACTGCATTCAGTTCTGGAGCCCCCATCACAAGAGAGACCTGGAGCAGCTGGAACAAGTCCAGAGGAGGCCACCAGGATGATCCGAGGGCTGGAGCACCTCTCCTATGAAGACAGGCTGAGAGAGTTGGGGCTGTTCAGCCTGGAGAAGAGAAGGCTCTGGGGAGATCTTATAGTGCCCTCCCAGTACCTGAAGGGGCTACAAGAAAGCTGGGGAAGGACTTTTCATAAGGGCAGTTAATGACAAAACAAGGGGAAATGGGTTTAAGCTGAAAGAGGGGAGGTTTAGATGAGATATTAGGAAGAAGTTCTTCACTGTGAGGGTGGTCAGACACTGGAACAGGTTGCCCAAGGAAGTTGTGGCTGCTCCTCCCTGGAAGTGTTGAAGGCCAGGTTGGATGAGGCTTTGAGCAACCTGGTCTAGTGGAAGGGGTCCCTGCTGCTGGCAGGGGGGTTGGGACTGGATGATCTTTAAGGTCCCTTCCAACACAAACCATTTTATGATTCTATGATTATCTGGGCTCTAAGGGGGAGGAAGGGTTTTCCCATCCCTCCATGTCCTCTTCTACCCTCTGCTGTTGAGTTTTCCATCAGGATTTCATACACAGTTCTCTTTTTTTCTTTTTTTCTTTTTAACTGAGAATGTGTTTTTGGTTGGTTTTTTTTTTATGGTGACTGAAGCTGCAGAAGCACCTGAAAGGGATTGGTTTGGTTTTTTTTTCATGCTGAGTGCTCTATAACTACCTGAATTGCCTTTCCTTTAAAGAGGTGAGTGACTGATGGGAGAAGGGCAGAGCAAACAAGAAGTGCTCACACTTTCCCCTCCTCCCCCCTCTTCTACCTCCAAGATCACAAATGAGATCTGTGTGAGAAGTGGAACAAGACCTTGCATCTCCCAAGTACCAGAACTGTACTCCACACATTAAAACTCAAAATGAGGGTGTTGTAGTACTGATCCCAACTCTTTCACTGATTTTTTTTCCTCAAAATTTTCACTTAACACCTCTTTTAATTCGTCTTCATCACTAACCTGGGGCCTTGGATGCCATTGACTAAAAACACTTCAGAGGAGTTGGAATGTTGTGTATCTCTCTCCTTTAGAGCCTCCCTGCTGCTTTTTTTGGCTTGTAATTGCAGAATTGGTGAGGTTGGCAGGAACCTCTGGGGACAGTCTAGTCCAACCCTCCACTGAAAGTGGTGGCAGCTGGAACGGTTTGCTCAGGGGCATGTCCAGTGGGGTTTTGAACTCCCTGATTTTTCTGGGCAACCTGTTCTGTGGTTTAAGTTCCCCACCCTACACAGGCAAAAAGTTTTTGTTTTGTGGGGTTTTTTAAATTTTGTTGTTTTTCTTTTTTTTTTTTTCCCCCCTTCATCTTACATTTAAATGGAATTTCCTGTATTTCAGTTTGTGCCCATTGCCTCTTATCCTGTTGTTGGATACCACCAAGAGGAGCCTGGTTCCATCTTTACACCTCTGTCAGGTATTTATGCACATTGATAAGATCCTCCTGAACTTTTTCTTCTGCAGGCTGAGCAGTCCCAGCTCTCTCAACCTTTCCTTGTATGTCAGATGCTCCAGTCCCTTAATCATCTTGGTGGACCTTTGCTGGATTCTCTCCAGTATGTCCATGTCTTTCTTGTACTGGGGAGGCGAGCGCTTGACCCAGCACTCCACGTGTGTCTCACCAGCCCTGAGGAGAGGGGAAAGATCACCTCCCCTGACCTTCTGGCAGTGTCCTATCTAATGCAGCCCAGATGCTGTTGACCTTTGCAAAGGTGCTTTGGAGGCTCATGGTCAACTTGATGTCCACGAGAACTCTCAGGTCTTCCTCTGCACAGCTGCTTCTCTGCCAGTTGGCTCCCAGTCTGTGCTGGTGCCTGGGGTTATTCCTCCTGAGCAGCAGGGCTTTGTATTTTCCTTTGGTGAACTTCACAAGGTTGGTGTTGGCTCATTTCTCCAGCCTGTCCATATTCCTCTTGAGTGGCAGTACACCCACCTGGTCTGTCAGCCAACCCTCCCAATACTGAATTGTCTTAAAGCTTCCTGAAAGTATACTCTGCTGTCATCCGTAATTCTTCCTTTTAGAAGAATCCAGAGCCCTGGGTGAAGTGTTTAATGAATCAAATCTCTCAATAGTTCTTGAAAGGATGTTGCTGTTCACTGGGGAGAATCAGACAGAGATGAGGTAACTTCCCCAGCACTAAAACAACGTTAAATACTGTGCCTTGTAGTGAGGGACTTCATCATTGTTATTGAAGACTTTAATTCCTTGAATCTCTCCTGCAATACCAGCTCATGCCCTATGCTAACACCATAGCAACCTGCTGTAAGTATCCCTATTAATTGTTGGCCAAAAGCTGGACAAGGAATGATTTATAGGGTAGGAAATCCATGGGGTCTGTAGAAAAAGTGCAGCAGAAGGAGAAAAAAATCCTATTGTAATTTAACAGTGATTTTTATTTTTCTCCCCTAAACTGTGCCCCAGAGGAAACAGGGGCATCAACTGAAATTTTCTCAGTGCTTTATCTATATCCCCCTCCCCCAAAACCTACACCCTAGGCACAGTCTAAACCTCTGGGCTTAACAGATGGTGTTGAGAGGTGGAGGGAGGGGGGGAACAATTTGCATCTAAATAGCTGAAATAAAAAAGGGTCACGTCCCATAGACCAGCCCCACTCACCTGCTGTTTAAATCCCCCTGAGAAAGAGGAAAACACGCTTAGTTTTGTAACGTCTGTGTCAGCTGTACTTACCCTCTGAAGCATTCTGCCCTAGAAAAGCTGCAAGCCCGTGTGTTCTGGCCCCAAAATGATGAATTTTTAAGGATTTAGTTCTCTGAATGCCCTTGACATCTGCGTCACTTTTGTTCAACCCTCCCGTAAGTGTGAGTGCTGCTGTTGGCTGTCGTCATTAGCGTGAGCAGTTATGGTCTAGAAAAGGTTCAAACCAAAAACTACCTACCTCTTCTGTCAGCTTTGCGGCCGCCTGAGTCACAGAATTGTTCTAATTGTTGTTCTTCTGGGGGTGGGGAGAGGAAAAGAAACACTCACCCACCACTTCTACTTATTAATGGTGACTGCTTTAGGTCTACCCCATGTCCTAGCAGCAGGGAGTGAGTTTTTTGTCTCTTCAGATAGACTTTCTCAAAGTTTAAGGCTGTGGAAAATCTTCCCACTTCATCATAATCACATCCACTATTGACTGAAACCATCCTACCTGATTTCTCAACCGTATTTGAGGGGTGCAGGAGGAGGCAAGAGGGCTTCACAGCTGAAGTTGTCTTACTACTAAATACCAGGATGAGCAAAACCTATTTCTACCCACCAGTCAGTTCCTTGGACTTCACTTAAATGGTAAAAAGATAGTCCAAGTGGTTCAGGAACTTTATTAGTTTTGTCTGTTGGCATCTCTTCCACCTCCCACTAAGCCAGAGGCATTTGGAGTTTGAGTTTGGCAGACCTGAGGGCTCAGCAGGATATGGAGTGGCGGAGGAGATGGGGACCCACCACTGTCTTCTGTGTGGTGACCTGGTAGAATAAAACCTCTGCAGAGGAGGATTTCTATTTCTGGAATTGAAAGACCTTGAATCTCTTCTTTCTTTAGCACAAGCCTGAAGGGAAATTGTGAGGTTAACCTTTTCCAAGCTGCTTGGTCCTGCCACAAGTGTCTTGGAAAAAGAAATGTCCTCAAGAAGCATTGTGGTTTTCTTTCCTCGTTTAATTCCTAAGTGATTTCCATATAGTGAGGGGTTCCATACATTAACCTGTGTGCATGAGTTCAACATGGATTTGGGCAACAACCTTGTTTATATGCCTCTGGGGGGTTGGTTTATTTGTTTTTTAAATTAATATGGTTTCTAGTTAGTAGGAACAAGATCTGGTGTATGAATAATTACAGAAGTAACTAGGCAATGTGTAATACTGAGTTACATCAGTTCAGAGCTGGGTGTTGTGCTTTATAGCTTTTTACAGCCCTTTTTAAAAATACTTTATATCGCTTGAGGATAATTGTTTTATAAATGGTCAGATGATGCATACTCACTGCCTGGGAGTAAACAAAATAGGTGGGTTACTCGGGTGGTGCAAGTTGTATACAGACATGCACGCATACACACCTGTATGTATACCATAGAATCACAGACTGGTTTGGGTT
>NW_010318551.1:503-763 GCF_000700745.2 Antrostomus carolinensis | reverse complement strand
TTTCTTGGGTTTTTTCTGGTTTTTCTTGTTTTTATTTTCTTGGGGTGTTTTCCGGCCTTTCTTGCTTTTTTTCTGGCTTTTCTTGGGTTTTTTTGGAGGTTCTTTGTGGCATTTCTTGGCTTTTTTCTTGGCTTTTTTCTTGGGTTTTATTCTGGCTTTTCTGGGGTTTTTTCTGGGGTTTTTTCTGGCCTTTCTGGTTTTTTTTCTAGAAATTTTTCTGTCTTTTTTTGGGTTTTTTTCTGGTTTTCCTACGTTTTATT
>NW_010318551.1:0-327 GCF_000700745.2 Antrostomus carolinensis | reverse complement strand
GATTTCCTTGGGTTTTTTTCGGGCCTTTCTGGGGTTTTTTTGGCGGTTTTTTGTGGCCTTTCTTGGGTATTGTTCCGGCCCTTTTTGGGTTTTTTTACGCCTTTCTTGGGTTTTTTTCTGCCCCTTTTTGGGTTTTTTTCGAACCTTTCTGGGGATTTTTCTTAGGTTTTTTTCTGGCTTTTTTCTTGGGTCTTATTCTGGCCTTTCTTGGGTTTTTCCTTGGGTATTGTTCCGGCCCTTATTGGGTTTTTTCTTGCCTGTCTTGGGTTTTGACTTGGGTTTTTTTCTGGCCTTTCTTGGGTGGTTTTTTGGTTGGGTTTTTTTTTG
>NW_010318550.1:0-6476 GCF_000700745.2 Antrostomus carolinensis | reverse complement strand
TCTGGGATTCTATAATATATATTATATAAATATAATATATTCAATCTAATATTTTTATTACATGGAAAAAATAATTAATTTATTTTTGTTTTTAGAGGTTTTGATCCTCCAAAGCAAATTTCCAGCTTTGGAAGGGAGTCTCTGTTTTTTTTGGCAGGGGGAAAATCTGAACAAGTTTCAGAGGACTCATTGCAAAAAAAAAAAAAAAAAAAACCTACCTGTAAAGAAAAAAGAGCCCCCTCTGTTCTGTTCTGTTCTTTCACAATAGAGCTGTGCAGCTTTCCTTTACCAGAGCTGCTTCTGACACGGCAACTTCCATTCAAAGCAGAAGATTATAAAGTCCAGAGAGCAGCAAATTCAAGCCGATGTATCAAACTGAGATCACGTTGTTTGTGTTTGTGCTGAGTGACTGATTATCTTTCCCAAATCTTTGTTTTTCTTTCTTTCTTTTAGGACTGTGGGCTCATTTCAGGAATCAAAATGCCTGGAGGTAATTTTAACCAGGGGACTTTGGAACGTGGATGTATTTATTTGTGTTTGTGCTCGTGGAGTGAGAGAGATTCTTTAAACAGCAGGATCTCCCTCATCTCAGATAGACACGATTAGCCACATCCTGCTGTACTTTTTATCAGTGTAATGGGTCTCATTTTTTTTTTCCTTTGCCTGAAAGCCAAAGAATTTTCATTAATTACTCTCTCTTTTGATGCTGCTGTGTATATGCAAAATTATTCTGCTCTTGAAACTGTGAGGAAGCTTTCCTGTTGATTTTTAGAGTAGTAATGTCAAGGGAGACAACAGGGAATCCTAATAGGTTCCCAGTATGGAAAGACTTGCTTGAATTTTATTTTAAAACTTGCAAAGTGGAACTGTTCATAAAGACCCTTATTTATTCCTAGTGAAGAGGATTAATTTCAGCAAGTGGCACTTTTGATAATCCATCACTTAGTTTTGATACATCACACGATTCCACTGCTGGGATTTTAATGAAGACATAGGAACAATAGTCATACATTGGGGTTTTTTCCAATTTTGTGTTTTTCAAACACATTAATGTGCCACATTTTTCAAAAGTTTGTGATATCTGGTGAATTTTATGACATTTTATTGTAGTTCTTAGTGATGCCCAAGTTGTCTCTGTATTTTAGAACATCTCTGAGTGGAGACACTTTGCTGCTTCTAGGATGCAGGTAATTTTAGAGAACGTACCATACTTCTTTGTAGTTGTATTTTACTCTTTCAAAAGTTGTACTTTCTTATTTGTGCTCAAAAACACAAAGTCTAATGATAAAAGAATATACATGCCGGGCCACTGGCCTTATATGAGGTTTTTAGGCCTGAGTGTGCATTAATTCCTATTCAAATACTTGCATGAGTGGATATTTGTATGAATATTTCTTACATTTCAGCATGCAGAATGGGTGCTATTTAGAATCTACCTGCTGGGGTATTTTTTTTTTAATTAAAAAAATAGGAAAGCAAAGTGGAATTTAAAATGTTTGGTTGCAAGTGTTCATTTGCAAGTTGGATTTTGACATTTTTAAACTTGAAAAAGCCTATCTTCTCCCTATCTTCTCCTATCTTCTCCCTATCTTCTCCTGTCTTCTCCCTATCTTCTCCCCCACGTAGTGCATCTAGAGGAGAAGCAAATTTATGAGTTGTGAATATTTTAAAGAATATATTCACAAATATACTGGGTTTTTTTTTTTTCTTGCCCTGGTTCAATTGATTCTTTACTAAAAATAGTAGCCTTAACTTTGAGTTTCCAGGCCTCTCTAGGTATAATGTTTTGGTTCAAATTGTCTCCTTCCACCCCGGGTTTTGTTTTTTTTTTACAGTAGTTTGTCTTAATTTGAACCTAAAAAATTCCATGCGATGATATTGGGATGAATATTACCACTTCAGTGAGCTGGAAGTGCTGCTGTGATTGAAGTGAGTTTGTGTTTGACAGGTGATGGTACATCATCCATCCTCATCTACTGAGATTTCGGTGCTGCAGTCCATGGTAAGAACTTTTCCCCTGCACAGGAACAATCCACAGTTCAGCTGCAGGCTGAGCCGTAGGGACCTTGTTCAAACCAGTAAGCTCTTAAATGGGTATCCCACGCACATAGACACGTGGTCATTGCACAGAAACACACTGGTGGGGCTGGAAGGGACCTCAGGAGATCATCCAGTCCAACCCCCCTGCCAAAGCAGGTCCATCTCCAGCAGGTTGCACACGATGGTGTCCAGGTGGGTTCTGAATCTCTCCAGAGAAGGAGACTCCACAACCTCTCTGGGCAGCCTGTCCCAGGGCTCTGGCACCCTCACAGTCTTCAGAGGGACCTTCCTGTGCTCCAGTTTGTGTCCATTGCCCCTTGTCCTGTCACTGGGCACCACTGAGAAGAGTCTGGCCCCATCCTCTTGACACCAGCCCTTTAGGTATTGATCAGCATTGATCAGATCCCCGATCCCCTCTCACTCTGCTCTTCTCCGGGATGAACAGACCCAGCTCTCTCAGCCTCTCCTCATACAGGAGATGCTCCAGCCCCTCATCATCTTCATAACCCTTTGCTGGACTCTCTCCAGTAGTTCCTGGTCTTTCTTGAACTGAGGAGCCCAGAACTGGACACAAAGCCCAGATGTGGCCTCACTGGGGCACAGCAGAGAAGGAGGAGAACTTCCCTTGACCTGCTGGCCACACTCTTCTCAATGCCCCCAGGAAACCACTGGCCTTCTTGGCCATGAGGGCCCATTGCTTCCTCATGGTGAACCTGCTGCCCACCAGCACTCCCAGGTCCTTCTCTGCAGAGCTGCTTTCCAGCAGGTCACCCCCAACCTGTCCTGGTACCTGGGCTGATCCCTCCCCAGGTGCAGGACTCTACACTTGCCCTCGTTGAACTTCATGAGGTTCCTCTCTGCCCAGCTCTCCAGCCTGGCCAGGGTCACAGCCACTCCTGGGGCATAAACACTGCAGCTTTCAAGAGCAGAGTGGAAAAGAAACCTCCGTTTCACTGCAGAGACGGCGTGAGCTGGAGGATTCACTGCATTATTCATCCATTCAGGAGAGCAGAGCTGCCATCTCGGATGGCAAAACAAATGGATTTCCCATAAACATGGAGATCAGAATTATCTGAGCAAAAGTGTGTTTGTACTGAAGTTGCTGCTATTTGTGATGTTGACTCCAGGGCGAGTGCAGCAAATGCAACATCTGACATTTACCTCAACACACAACTTAAAAAGCTCTTTAATTCTCTTTTGCAGCATCTCAGACAACTCCCTCTAGGACAGAAGCAGCTGAAGAAGAGGAAATTCCAAAGAGCCTCATGGATGTTCTGCAGCAAAATGTGCCCTCAGAGGGCCCACCAGCTCAGCATTCAGCCATTACACCCACTCTTATGGCACCATTGATGCTCTTTGGTTAAAAGTACATGGAAAATGTGATAAAAAAGAAAAAAAAAAAACCCTAGAAAACAGCTCAATGGTAAGAAAACCTCCTCCATCTCCACCACCATCACTTTGGACACTCCAAACTGACCCAGGTATTTCTGTGTTTCTGAGATAACAGCACTGACAGAGCTAGCAGTAATATTTCAAAGTGCTACAAAAAAAAAAAAAAAGAAAAATAAGATTCTTGATTATTTAGTAAATGGATTTGGTGAAATCTTGGAAGAATGTTTTGGAAAAAAAAAAAAAAAAGGAATGTTAAATATCACAGTGAAGTTTGAAAAGCCAGAGCCTGCCAGTGAGATGATGGAAATGGTTGCACGAGTTGAAGATGGTGGAACATTGAGCTGTAGGCAAAGTCATCTTGGGAATGATTGAAACAGAATTAAAGATTTATCCCAGAATGGCCTGGATTGGAAAAGCCCTTCAAGCTCATCAAGTCCAACCATGAACCCAACACTGACCAGTCCCCTATGACTAACCCATGTCCCTCAGCACTGTGTCTACACGACTCTTCAATCCCTCCAGGGATGGGGACTCCACCACTGCCCTGGGCAACCCCTTCCAATGCCTCAGAACCCTTGCAGCAAAGAAATTCTTCCTCACATCCCATCTCTACGTTACAGAGAGCAGCAGAGAACCCACCTGAGAGCACTAAACAAACCACATCTCAAGGGGCATGGTACATCAGCTGGAATCACCACGAGAGCTCAAGGATTAGGAAAAAAGTAAAGAATTTGTAACTGTATAATTCTTCTAATGCTTCCTCTGCTCCTCCCTCTTCATCCCTCTGCCCACTAGGAAACAAGGAAAATAAGGTCTTTGTTTAACCTCCTTTATCCTTTTAGTCTTCAATTAAACATCTATATTGATAATTACGTTGAGAAAAACATTCCAGCTTTTAAGAATGGTGAAAACACCCTAAAAAAATAATTAAATACTAATATCTGGAATATTGGCATTGTCTGTCTTTGAGGTTTAAAACATTGATTTTCAATTTTGTCAGTTACCTGAATCAAATATAACTGTATTTTTATCCCAGTAAATAAAAGTTCTAATTTCAAAATGTTTTTGCTCAAATCTGTTACGTGACAATGATCAATTGGACAATGATCAATTGGACTGTAGTGAAATAGAGTGTAATATTCAGTGGGCTTTTCCAAATATTACTGTGTTTGATATGTGCCTATAAGAGAGGACAACTCAAATCACTCATATTTTTAGACTATTTATTATCGTGCCACTAATGGCATAATAATAAATTGTCTCCAACAATTTATCCAATTATTTATTTATTTATTTATTTATTTTTGGTGGACATATTCCAATTGAAATTTCATCACTGCAAAATATGTTCTTACTTTAAAATAGTGCCGTGCAATATTTACATTTTTCTGCTGCTGCTGGTTGCCAGATTTTTGGAGCTCTCTACTCTTTCTGTTTTCTTACTGTTTATTTAGGATTTTCTTTTGGTTCTGGTTAAATTCTTAGCAGGCTTCTGTCAAATATTGTTCATCATCTTCTGCAGGGGTTGAAAGCTGTAAATCTGAATTTTTGGGTGTTTAAAATAAAGATGTTTTTAAGCTAAATCTCTTTGCTTACATGTCTTTTAGCTGGATATCCATGACACAATTCTTCATTGCTTTTTCCATTAAAAATGGTACAAATTAAAGCTGTTCCCTCTTGTCCTGTCACTTGTTATTTGGGAGAAGAGACCAAGACCCACCTCAGGGGGTTGGAGAGAGCCAGAAGGTCTCCCCTCAGCCAAGTTCTCCCCTCAGAATTGGGATGGGAAATGGAAACAACCTCAGTGCCACCAGCAAACGTCACTGACGTGGGCTTGGGTGGTCGGTGGGCTGCTCTTAGCCAGAGCCTTGGCTCTGGGGTGATAAATGATGAGCTAGAAATGGGATTTTTACCTCTTTCTGACTCATAAAACGTGGATGAACTGTGGGCTGCTGCGTGCCCAGCTCTAGTCAGGATATTTCTTAGGAGAGCTTGTGTGGAGAGGTTTCTCCATCATCCCCACTTGGACATCAAGCTGATGTCCCCTGGGAATAACTCCATGACGTGGATTTGAGGAGCCACGTCCTCTCTCTTCTCTTTTTTCACAGTATTTAGACAAATAAACCACTTTAAAAAGTAATTTAGAAAGAACTAAGTCATTATGGAAATGTCACCCCCCTGATGTCCCCAAGCTCGTGGCTGATGTCCCCTTAAATGACGTGGATTTGAGGAGCCACGTCCTCTCTCTTCTCTTTTTCACAGTATTTAGATGAGGACCCATAAACCACTTTAAAAAGTAATTTAGAAAGAACTCAGTCATTGTGGAAATGTCACAACCAGCTGCTCCTGGTTTTGTGTGACGTGAAAAGCTTTGCCAGGTCGGACTGAAGCCTTTACAAGGGGCACGGACAGGCATTTAAGGGAAAATCCTTGAGCTTGGAGTCCACAGAGCACTGGATCTTCAAAGAAACAGGAATGAAACCCGTGGCAGATGTCTGATGGCAGGTGAGTGTCCATCTTAGTGATGTTATAGTTGGATTTTCTTCAAATAAATATTGTTTTACCACTCTTAATGTCATTTAAACATCTTTAAATATTCTGATTTGTGTAAAATCTGAGCAGCGTGAAGTATTTGTAGAGGTAAGCTGCGTAATTTGTTAATATATACATCGATTTTTGCTTAATGCAAATATTCTGATAGTTGGTAAATATAAAATTTACTTGATTTCTTTATTTGAAAAAAAAAGGAAGGTATTTTGAGGAGGATTCTTTAGATTGATGCAGATTGGCTTGTTATAATGTTGTATTAATTGTGCATAGTTTGTGTATTTAAGGTACAGTTTGGGAAATTCCTTTATGATTTTAGTCTTCAATTAAACATCTATATTAATAATTACACTGAGAAAAAACATTCCAGCTTTTAAGAATGGTGAAAACACCATTATAATTTTTTTTTTTATGTTTTAATAATTACATTTTAAATAATTAAATTTTAAATTAAATTAAATTAAACTTAAATTTTAAAATAAATTAAATTACATTTT
>NW_010318549.1:0-2519 GCF_000700745.2 Antrostomus carolinensis | reverse complement strand
GTTACTTCACCAACTGGGGCCAGTACAGGCCCGGCCTGGGAAAATATAAGCCTGACAACATCGACCCATGCCTGTGTGACCATCTGATCTACGCCTTCGCTGGGATGAACAACAATGAGATCACGACTTACGAATGGAACGATGTGACCCTTTACAAATCCTTCAACGGCCTGAAGAACCAGTACGTACCAAAAGCAAAGGGCATCACTTGTTCTGCCTCTCAGGTCCTGCCCAGCACAATGTCAGCACAGTCCATGGTTGAGGGATGCCAAGGAGAAGAGGCAGATTGTGATGGGGAGGGCAGGGCAGGCTGTCAGCACCAGTCCTTTGGGGATGGTGACAGTGACTCAGTGTGATGTTGAGTTGCTCTTTGGGATTCACACCAGAAGATCATGGCTTACAAAGACAGCTAGTCCAGACACTTGCAGTAAAATATGTTCCTGTCCCTCACTTCGCAGGAATGGAAATCTGAAGACCCTCTTGGCAATTGGAGGATGGAATTTCGGGACAGCCAAGTAAGTTCAAACCATCTCCTTCCCATAACAGCACCCTAGAAAGGGAGGGTGAAGGCAGAAGAGGCAGTAACCAAATCCCACTCTGTCTGCTCTGCTTCTCTAGGTTCACCGCAATGGTTTCCACTCCTGAGAACCGCCAGACCTTCATCAATTCTGTCATCAAATTCCTGCGCCAGTATGAGTTTGATGGGCTGGACATTGACTGGGAATACCCTGGGTCCAGGGGCAGCACACCCCAGGACAAGGCTCTCTTTACCGTCCTGGTTAAGGTGGGTTGAAACAAATGGATTCAAGCTCTTTGCTCTGCTCTGCACGGCACTGGCTGCAAAGCCTGAACCCATAAAGTCCATGGTGAGAGCTGTTTCTTGGTGTCCCTCAGGAAATGCTGGCAGCCTTTGAGCAGGAAGCCAAACAAGTCAACAAGCCCCGTCTCATGGTCACCGCTGCTGTCGCTGCAGGACTTTCCAACATTCAGTCTGGTTACCAGATTGCTGAGCTTGGACAGTGAGTAGCAAAAAATATTGTTTCTGTGACTTAAGTGGTCTTCCTTCAAGGAAGGTTAAGGGAAAATGTGCCATTACCTGGCAGAAACCAACCTCATTGCATGTGGGGTCCCTACTCCTTTGTGTAAGGCAAAAACGCTGGGAGAGTGGTGCTTCTCTGGTGGGAAAGGGTGCACCTAAGAAAGTGAAGTGCAACAACAAGCCACTCAGTGCCGTTGAGGAACATCTCTCAGTTCCCAGAACACCAGCACAATTCTCACTCTAGCTCCACCTGTGCCTCCTTCCCCTGGAGAAGGCAATTGGCTCCAGAACTTACAGGGCCGGCTGAAAAGAAATCTTGATGAACTAAGATTTGCAGAAAGTGAGGACATGGCCAGGTCTGGGTGACTGATCAGGCCAGGAGAGAGACACGCACAATACTCTCCACAGGTACTTGGACTACTTCCATGTGATGACTTATGACTTCCACGGCTCCTGGGATGGACGCACTGGGGAGAACAGCCCTCTGTACAAAGGCCCAGCTGACACTGGTGACCTCGTCTACTTCAATGTGGTAAGTATATTTTCCAAGACTGTCACAGAGGATTATCATGACTCCACTGATGAGAAGTTTAAGGAGTCATCCTCCTGCCTCCAGATTCTGGCAAAGACTTTAACTGTGGTATTTCTTTTTTTTTTTTACAGGATTATGCTATGAATTATTGGAAGAGCAACGGTGCCCCAGCTGAGAAGCTCCTTGTTGGATTCCCCACCTATGGACATAGCTTCAACCTCCAAAACCCATCCGACACTGCTGTTGGGGCTCCAACATCAGGACCTGGGCCAGCTGGACCTTACACAAGGCAGTCTGGATTCTTGGCTTACTATGAAGTATGTGTGCTCCTACACACCCAGGCCACTGAGAACACCAGAAACACCCTTCAAACTACCCAGCAAAGAATTTTTAACTCATGCACCAATGGAATATTCTAACTGTCCTTTTTTGTAGGACACTTGCTAACCTCTCCCTCTTTCCCCCTTTTTTCCAGATCTGCACATTCCTGGACTCTGGAGCCACCCAGGCTTGGGATGCCCCCCAGGATGTCCCCTATGCTTACAAAGGCAACGAATGGGTTGGCTATGACAACATCAAGAGCTTCAACATCAAGGTATGGTGGGGTGTGTGGCTGTGCTAATAATAAGGCAGAAGGCCTTGTGCAGGTACTGGGACTAATTGGGATTCCTCCCCTGGCACTGAACAGGTTGACTGGCTGAAGAAGAACAACTTTGGAGGTGCTATGGTTTGGTCTCTTGACATGGATGACTTCACTGGTACTTTCTGCAAGCAGGGCAAATATCCCCTGATCAACACTCTGAAGAACGGTCTTGGTGTGAAAAACGACAGTGAGTAGCTTGAGTTGCACGTGCTTCCATTATCTCTGGAGCCTTGGTGGATAAAGACTTTCTTTGGAAACCACAAGCAGAGATTGGCCTGGAAAAATCCCTTCACTCTACATCTCCC
>NW_010318548.1:21726-67281 GCF_000700745.2 Antrostomus carolinensis | reverse complement strand
AAAACCTTGCCACGCAAACCCAATGCAACTAGTAAAGTGGAACACTTTAAATCTGTGAAAAATAGTGCCTCATCCTAGATATTCTCCTACCAGGAATTGTTGAGAGAACAAGCCCTATCGTGTCTTCTTACCATAAAAAAAGATGTTTGGACTTAATTCACCAAAAACTTTACTCAAGGTTTGCAGAGTAAATTTGTTATTTTTTTTTGGCATTGGGCTGCTGTGAAAAATTGTCATCATGTGAAGGTGAAGCCAGATGCACGTTCCCCTGCAATACTTGCCTGGTTCTAACAACTTATCCTTCCTCATTTCACTTTCCGCACTGAATTATTTACTATCAAAAAGGGATGTTATGCTGTATTTGGATATGATTACATTATGATTTACTGAGCCATGGCCTGATTCTACACTAAGTAAGATTTTCCTGATTACATCATAAGCTACCCAGTGTGATGTATACATTTCTTTGTCCTTCATGTCAGATATTTTTAATTTCATAGCAAAGGATATATAAGAAAGGATAAGTTTACTCAGTGGTAAGTGAAAACTAAAACTTCATGTGAGATGTTTTTGCATGAATCAGAGCAATTATTTTAACTTGTTTGTCTCTCTTCAAGACATACTCTAGACTTCATTCTTTTTTCTATTTAAGAAGTTCTGTTCCTAATTTGAGGAACAATGGCTTATGCTTACATGCGTTTAGTCTGAGTAAGAGAAACAGCTTCTTTAAATTCAACTGCAAACTATGTTTAAATATCTATCGTTCATATCAACTGAAAATTGAAAAAATATGAACTGAAAAGAGATTAAAAATACACCAGAGATTTCTTCAATGCAAATCTGATAAATACATAAGAACTGTAAAGAACATGAACCAAATGTCCAAAGATATGATACTAATCTAATTTTAAATCTATCTGATGAATTCTGGAAAAAATTAGAAGCTCAAGCTTAATTCAGTGATTACATCCTCAGCTTTATTTTCCAGATTCTTCTTAATAGGATGGCAATAATAAAACCTAGAAAGACATAAAATTCTATATCAGAATGATAGGCTAAAAAAGTAAAATATTGTATATAAACTAAATTACGAGAGTTTTAAAAAAGTGATTGGAGTTATATATACACAGAACAATATTGTTAGAAAATAATTTTAGAAATTGAGTGTATTTTTTCCTTTTGCAAGATAATCATTTGCAAGACAAGCATTTCCTTTCGCGAGTGTACTTGTCTGCCTCCAAAGTTGGGAGTCAATAACTTAAATGAGATAATTTTATAAAATATATCTAATTCTTTTGATTTACAGTGGAATTAGACTTAGTTAGGGCTGGACTTGGCTTTTTAACACCCCATTGTGGTGACTGATCATCTTCTACTTCCAGGATACCAACAATTCTTTTACTATGTTAGAGGAATAATGAAGAATGTATCCATGTCAACACTTGGATCTTTTTCTGAACTATCAAATATAAAAAAAAGCCCAACAATCCTTAAATTATTTTCTTCCCAATAATTTGTATAGGTCCTTGAACTCTGCAGGCCTCTTTTGATATACTATGCATAACTTAGGTACCCCTTTTTCTCCATCATATAATCAACATATGCATATTCTTTTATACTAGTTACAGTGCTAAAATGTAGAAGCAAAATGCATGGAAACTAATTTCTATTATGGTTCCAAATACTTCCTCTCAAATGGATATTAAATAGATCAAATTCATCCCCACTGGTTTCAACAGAGCTACATGAAGAATTAATTTATCATCAGATACCTAAAAGGAGTTATTAGTGGGCACTTAAAAATTCGTTTATCCATTTCAAAGTAAATAAGCATTCCAGTCAAAATTCATGCTGAGTGCAATTTAACAAAAAGTTATTGGAATTTACTAGGCGTGAATGCAATCTCCTACTGTCTCTGATTTGCTTTCTGAGGTGAATTTAAGTCAATGATCAAAACTCCACATGAAGGTTCATGGACTAAAAGAAGTGATGAAATAAAGGGTTATATAAGCAGCCCATTTAATCCACAAAAAGCAACAAATTAGTATACACAGCTTTTATTTACACAAATTTTGCATTTAATTGAAACTGAAGACTTGAACCTTAAACAGATGAAAAATGTGTGCAGGAAGAAAAGACAAGTGTAAAATAAATGACGTCCACATTTTTTTTAAACTTACATCCTCCCTGTCTGTAACATTTGCACTGACCTGCTTGGTTGTTTAATGGAAGTTTACATAAGGATAGCTTTCCTGGACAGTCTAGTATTTTTCCAATAGGATTTGCCAGATGCTTACCAAAGAGTTTCAAGCAGACCATAGGTATAGTAATGTCTCCCTGATACAGTTTTTCTGTTAATTAACAGTTTAGAGACTTCCTGAGACAGAGACTACAAAATCTCCATGACACTCATAGCCACCAATGAGTACACCCGTCAGGTGCCTATATAATGTTTGAATGCATATATATTTGGCTTACCTAGTGTCCTGTGCCAATGCCTTCTCTGACAGAGTCAAGTTCTATGTGAAGAAAAACTATGAGCTTCACAGCTTTTCAAAACTGCTGCCGCATCATTGCATGCCCCCCGAGTCATGCACTGTGGTTAAAATGCAATGTGATAACTGTTTTTAGAAACAGATCATGGATTCAGGACAAGACTTGTAGGTGCCTTATGCAAAGCATTGTACCTCACCTTCTTAGTAAAATGGTACTGAGTAATATTTACTCACCTTACCACTTACCAGTTTAAGATGTACTGAGTAGTAAGAAATGTAGCTAAATACACACATTTTCATGCTGTATAGGAACATTTTATAATTAAATGAAGGTTGAACCTACTTGTGAAATCCAGTGATGTCCTTGTGGAAGTGGAAGATAGAACAGTATGCATAATAACTAGCACTTGGCATGACAGCACTGTACAAAACATCAGCAATGAACTTGAGCTCGTCTCATCAGGAGAAAATAATTTTTAAAACATCAAACAACATGTATAGAGTTAGCACGATGTTGAAAAGCTTTTGTTTCTCATTAATTTTTGAAGTGCAGTGCTTGTAAGTGGAGTTTGATGGGTAAGAGACTGGTTACTGAGCTCTGGTTAGGCACGGATCAAGCGTGCAGTATGTTGATGTGAGCTCTTAAGTGACTTTGATTTACTAAACTGATGCACTGTCTTCAGACTTTGGGTACTTCTCTAAAATCCTGTGTAAGATGGATGACTTGCTTTCACATTCACTTAAGCAAAGATATTTGGCCATGTTTAATTTGCTAAAGTAATTTCCAGATGAGTAGTTTCCTCCAATTGTCCATTAACATTAAGTGAGATTAAGGGAGCTATTAAATACTGATTCTTTTACTCAGGAGATCTCTATGCCTAGACAGCTTTCCTTCTGATATTTATGAGAAGTCTTCTGATATACTTATACCTCATATGCTAAATATTTTAAATTCCTCCAAAGAGGCAACGCAGGTGGCTTTGTACTCATTACAAGGAAATCTCATTTTGCTGTCCAAATTAGCTCTGGAACCAAAACAACATAAAATGTACGCCCATCTCCCTGATAAATGTTGACAGAACCCTCTTGCCAAAAAGACATCCATTTAAATCCAAAGTATTATAACTACTTCTGTTCATACATCTTGTATTTACAGTGGGGAATTCTTTGCAATGATCTCTGACAAGCTATCAGACTATGATTAGTGATGGGTGAACTTCGAAAATAGAGTTTAGTAAGGCAAGTATAACACTACTTGTTTATCCAGACTTCGCTAAAGCTTTTTAGTCAGAATATCTGATAAGATCTGGCATTCTCCTGAGATGTTCAGTACCTGTAAATTCTGGCTGAGCTGTGCATGAGAAATATTAAAGAGGCTTCACTAGTGTAGCTTTGGGTCAAGGAAATTCAAGCTGGTGCCCAATTTATGACACTTGTGTCATGTATGCACTAGATGCTTTCAAAGACTCCTGGAAAACAAATAAACAATGATAATAATTGGTTTGAGCACAAAAAGTTATGAATCCTGATGAAATTATTAAAAATATTTTGCAGCCTCTAGGCATTTTGGAATGCAAACTCTGCACACTGATTTTAGTTAATTACCTTGCAATATTTACTTCTGCCTGCAATTCACTACATTTCTACAACTACATGAGTAAAAATATATTTCCCTTTTCTTTCTCTGCACCTTCCATCACAGTAAAGGTGCCTGCTATATAAAATGCTTGATTTTTCCGCCCCATGGTTCTGACATCTTGAATGAGAGGACCTCAAGAGTGCAAGGCTGGGGTTGAAATGGGTAGGAAGGAGGTTGCTAAGCACACCTGCACTCTCAATAGGAGGTGCAGAGGCAGTGCACACGGACAGCTGGGTGTGTGTATCGATATGCCTGGAGGATGCAACCTGCAGTATGGGAGGTACCCAGAGCAGACCCCATTTCAAGAGCACTGAGGAAGGGCTAGAAAGCAGACAGAGGTTCCTGCTTCTGCCCAAAGTGGTGGAAGATGTCTGGTACATGGGAAAAATGGGTCAGACTTATGCCTACTGTTAAGTGGTCAAGTTGGACCAGGGGAGGTTTAGACTGGATATTAGGAAAAATTTTTTCACTGAGAGGGTTGTCAGGCTTTGGAACAGGCTGTCCAGGGAAGTGATGGAATCACCATCTCTGGAGGTATCTAGAAAGCATGTAAACATGGTGCTTAGGGACATGGCTTAGAGGTGGACACACAATGTTAGGCTTATGGTTGGACTCAAATGATCTTAAAGGTCTTTTCCAACCTACATGAATCTATGATTCTATGATTAACTGTGGTGTATGGAAGAGAATATGCTGTGCAAGGCAGCTCCTCTCTGCAGAGAGGGCAGTGTGGTGGCTGCCGCTGTTTGGGAGCACAGTTGTGTGTGGGGACTCTTTCCAAATCTGTCCTGACACACTGCTTCTTGGCAGTCCAGAAAAGTCTTCTTTAGCATGTGGCTTGCCTACATGATTTGCTGCTGAGTCTCTCTTTGGAAAACTGCAGTAGAGACACTGCACCACCTTCCCTGTTCTCTGCCTGACAGAAGGAACATACAGGCAGGTAGTGGGGCATTACTGGGGGTACTATTCTGCACAGCTCCACTGAAGGACTTCCATGTCTGTAGGAGCCCCTTTTCCTTCATTTTTCTACTTGTCTGAAGAGGGAGTGCAGCTTTCCAAGGAAGAAAGTAAAAGATGAGACTTCTATAGCAAACCTGGGAACTTTAATTTGCCATGAGTAGCTGATTCTGGGCTTATAAAGCACTAATTGCTGTCTGATATCAAATGGTTGCTCTTAGTCTTAAAAAAATGGACCTCCTCCCTTTTTCTGCATTGAATTTTTATGAGAATTTCAGACTTTTTTTGTCCTTTCCTGTGTATCAACTGTATTTGCATTTGTTCTATTCTAGAATGGATTTCCTGAATAACTGCCAGTTTAGGGTATGAACATGCTGGTGATGTTTCTAACCTGAAGCCAGCAAATCACCACTGCTTAAGTCCTTCTGCTGATGTTGGTTATATGAACATAAATACATTTATCCTCACTTTTTTATGGTATTTCATACTCATTTGGATCTCAGATCTGGAAGGAAATCTCACTGATTAATCTTTCACTTCCTGCTGTAACAAAATGATTTTTTATTTCACAGCTGATGCTGGTAAGTGATCCATTAAGTATTCAGTTTATCTCATCATACTCACTTGCATCAATTACAAATATGTAGCCAAAAAAGTAAAAGCAGCTATTCATAAAACCAAAGGGGAAATTATGTCCCCCTGCCATAAAAATTCCATGACATTAAGATATTTCCTACTTCCATTCCAAACCTTTCAAAATGTTTCTGTGAGAAACGAGAACAAATCACACCAGAGCAGCTGCTCTTTGAATAGTCCAGGTGACTCGGAAAGGGACCTATGGCTGAGTCCCTGCTCCTGCCTAGAGTTATTCTTTGTGTTGGATCCGCTCAGTTTGTATAAAGCAGAATCTCTAAAACTGGCTTTGAACCCAACTTATCTGTATATGTATCCTAGATGAGTACTTCTTTATTTGGTCTTTGTATTTCTACTTAACTCACCTGTAATAGTCCATTATTTAATGGACTTCTTCAAATTCTAATTATCTCTAGCTGTTCCTGTATGCAGTTCTCAAGACAAAGTGTAATACCAGTACATCTTATAGTGAAAAATCTACTAAATGACAAAAATTTAACAGTAGGTATAATTAGGTGTACAGAAGGTATCAAAAAATGTTGGAAACCAGAGCACTAGCATGCACATGCATGGGGCATGATTCTGTTCTCTTTTCTGCCAGTGCCATTGTATTTGCTTTAGGGGTATAAATATATATAAATTTTATCTATATCAGGGTCTTTGTCTTTAGTTCCAGCTCTCCTAAGGCACAGACTATATCAGATTAATTCAGATGAATTCTCACAAACTATTTCAAAGTTATGGGCCATTAACTCTCCTGTTCTTCAGACAAGATTGTTACTATTCCAAAGGATAAACAGAGGTTGATGGCAAGATATCCTGCAGGATGGTTTATTTGAAAAGAAAAAGAACATCAGATGCTAAAGGAAAACTCATTTTGTAATAGTCATTAAAGACTTTGAAAGAATTACAATGTCTGAAAAGGAAGGCCACCTTATTTTTACATTTTATTCAGATAAACAGATCAATATATGGACACAAATTCAGCTTTAGGGAATGTAGTAAGAACAGTGAAGCTCTCATAGATATGCTTTCTTATGCTATATAGTGAAATGGAAAGGAACAGGCACTCAGAGATCATTGTTTGTCTGACCTGTTTGTGATGCCGCAAAAGAATGAAACACCTACTTTCTGTTGACTATAAGGAGGCTGGAGTAGCTAACCGAGATGTAAACATCTACATTATTTTTATTTGGTAAGGTAAATTTTCATCATCAGAAATGCTTTGGCTAAGTGTTATTTGTTCAGGTTAAAAAGTGCTCTCTCATGTTTCAGAAGTGTTAGAAAATACAGCAGGGTTATAATTATTAATCTAAAACATGCTGACTTTTGTAACACGGTGCTCTGATTACTGTGGAATTTGAATTATCTTTAAATGTTGTCTTTTCATGCTCAACTTAAATTCATTAAGATTACTTCTGTGACTTATGTTTGTTACTGGTGTGTAAGAAGGGAGCTGTGGACAGATTTGATCTTAAAAAACAGCTCTTCTTCAGATGTGCATTGACCAACTTCTGTTGACTGCTGTAAAGCTACAGGAATTGACATTCCATTACTGTCGGCTCAGCCAATAAATGCATGCCTTGAATTACTATGGAAATTAACTAAGAAACTTCAGTACTGCTGATTATTTTTTTTTTTCTGGAGAAAATAATGGTTCAAAATTAAATAATTGAACTATTATAGTAATTTTACGGAAAAAAAATCCTGATATTTGCCATTCTATGAGATTAACTACTTTCCCATGCAAAATAATGGTACCAATATTAAGGCAATGAACTTTCAGAGTATCTAAGCTCAATCCTGTGAACACTTAAGCACATCAAACTTGATTGTTCTTGCTGACAGAATTATATAATGAGCAGATGAAAGGAATGCTGCAGAGGTCATATGTTTGGAATTCAGCACAGCATATGTTCTTGTGCCTCATGACATACTACAATGAAAAGTTATTTACAGTTGGGCTATAAAAGAAATTGTAGTATATATGAATTAGATACCATTACTTTAAATAGTCTTTACTCTGCCTCATGGGATTCCCTCTTTTCTATTGTTTGAATTTGTACATTTGCACAAATTATTGAGCGTGGTTTTTGGAGTTTAGACATCATACTTTGATATATCCTGAATATTATGTAGGGTAGAGAACAAGGACAGAAACCCAATGTTTTCCTATTGTCTAAGAAGATTTATGAGACTCTCAGGACTCCCAAAGGTTCAGTCACTCTACAGATTGAAAGCGCCAATATTACCAGCTGTTGTGCAAATGCCAGAATCGTGTGAGAAAAGGGCTATTTCTGATTTTATTTTGACTGATCTGTAAGTACTTCCTTCACTCTTGAAAATGGCTACTTCTTCAGAATTTGAAATATTTTAAAAAAATATTCAGTGTGAAAATTAGCTATTTTTTATATTCCATTGGAAATTAGAAAAGAAAAAAAGCTAAAAGTTTGTTAGTGTTGCCAAATGCAGTTTTATTTTTCCCCCTTATTTTCTCGTCTTTCCTTTCTTTGGATTTATTTGAAAATTTTATTGAAAAATCAGATAATTTAAAATTAAACGTTATGAACCTTACAGAAATTACTTCAAGTAAAAATTTTTAATCTATTTACAATCCTATTTCAATAGCATTTTTGAGGTTTGAATTTGTTTATGAGGTCACATGTTGTTCAGTTGTATCTAGTTGAACAGAACAACACAATCACAACTTTGGATCAGATAAAGGTCCATCTAGCCCATTGTCCTTATCAAACTGTAGCCTCTAACAAGTGCCTAGGGATAAATCCATGAACAAAACAGATATAACATTATAGTTTTTCAAAATATCCTTTCATCCTTCCCTAGTGACTTATGGCTCTGGTGCTCCCCTAGCCAGAGGTAATATCTTTGTATTCAAAATTGTATCGCCAACTTTCATTACAGTCTTAGCATATATACAAGTCTATGAAGATCACTAATTATTTATTTTAAAGAATCAGGAGCTTCTTTTTCAGTATTTTTTATGAATGCGTCAAGAAATTCAGATAATAATGTCTCAAAAATATTTATTAATTTTTAAAAAGAGCTAGCATTCATTTTCATCTGGGTAAATATTTCTATTGCCATGTGTAGTTATCTCCATGTCATGAAAAGTCTTTTACTGAGGAGAGAGTGAATATGTGAGCCCTTTGTATAATAAATCACTACTTTCAAGTATATGTCAACTGACAGTGTGATTTGGCTATTGGTCACAGCTCTTTTTTGTTTTCAACTATCACATAGATATCTTATTCAGGAACTGTAACACTTTGCCACATTTTTTTTTTTAAATTCTGAGGCACAATAAATATTAAGAAAAAAATTATGACAAAAATCAAACAAGTAAATGTAGAATTTGATTAAAACCTCTGTAAGTGTCAGGTAAAATGTAAGGGCTTTTCTGATTTTTATTAGATACTGGACTCTTTTGTCAGCTGGTATAAATCAGTCAGCTTCAATTTATGTTAACAGAAACTAGTCTGACTTCTACCAGTTGAGGAACTGGCTCTTTCAGCTCCAGCATGTGAAAGTATCTATGTTAAGTCAATCAAAAGATTTTCTATGACAAATGAGGAAGGTATGATAAGAACTAGATGGCAGGGAGTTGTGTTGTGTAATATATTTTAAAATTCAAGGTCAAAGGTATATATCCTGCTCAAATCACAATGACTGAGTTTTGAACATCCAGACATTTCCTTTAGAATGGGGACTAAAAAAACAGAAAAAAATTCTTGTAAAATATTAAAATAATTTGAAACTGTCTGACCATCTATACATTGTTAGATTGCCTACCTGAAACATCACAAGAAAGTGAAAGCTCACCACATTTTAAGTGAACAAATTGTCACATAAAAATGTCATTACAGTGTCTAATCCTGTCATCACTCCTAGTGAGGAGACCAAGGTCTAAATGGATCACAGAAGCTAAACTGTGCATCTTTGGAACCTGTTCTTCCAAGCCAGAGTTAAAATGCATTGGTTACATGAATGAAGATAGTCTGAAAGACATTTATTTAGCTATTCAACTATCTAGCATGGGATTCACTTAAGTATAATCTTCTAACTCTTAAGGTCTTGTCTCACTTGTTCACTGTGCACTCAGTAGCGTGAACAGGTAGTCCTCTTTACAGTCATTTATCACACCTGCCTGAGGAGTGATTACTTTTTTATGAGTTGAATCTCCTTCTAGTGGATTTTGTGTTTCTCCTTGAGTACAGAAGGAGTCTAGATGAGTGCCCTGGCCTGCCCACCCACTTTTTGTAGAATAGGTGGTTAAAACCCGGACATAGAGAGTAGATGTGGTTTTTAAACAGGACTTATCATGTTGGTGTACAAAACACATCTCCTTGCCATGAGGGAGTTGTAACCTCACAACCATCTTGGGTAAGAGTAATCACTACCATGCTTTTGGAGATCAGCCACAGCCCACATGCAGAAGTCAGCGGGCACCTTGAGCTTTATGGGTAGCATATCCATCCAGGACAAGGGCAGCGTTAGGGTCCAGATTCAGCTCCTCAACTTAAGAGCACATTCCATATCAGACTGTGAAAAGCAGACCTTTGGGGGAAAACAACACAGTTCCAGTCTCTGCACTGGGTTTGCACTGGCAATCCCACAGTTCTACATTCCTGACTGACCAGGGTGTGGAATTAGATCCTCTCTGAGCCCCAACGAGTTCTGATGCCATTACTTACTGCAACAAAGGGAACTGATGTATTTATATTTCACTAGCATAAAATAGGGAAAAAAAAATCAAAAATAAAGAAGAAAGAAAAAAAAATGTTAAATCTTTTTTAAAAGATATCTGTAGTTGGAAATAAAAAGATATAGTGATTGCACTGTGGGAGGATGGAGAACAGTTCATTAACAGCAGTTATGAGGAGGATGTGAATTTTTTTAATGCTGTTTTCTTCTCCTGGGCAAAAGGATCTACTAGCACCTCCCACAACCTCCCTCCTTGTCCATTAGCAGCATTCCAAATGGGCTTAATGTTTATATGGATGGTAATAGTTTATTGCTAGATTCTAAATATGTTACATAAAACATGTGTTCTGATTTTCAGTTGATCATGCTGTACCAGAGGGGAGGAAATGCAATTAAAATAAAACGACACACTAACTGGTATTTCTGAAGGCAGTTTTTAGAATTTAAATTGTGACCTCAGTGTAGACCATAAATATAAAATTCATATGTGCTCTGCTTCCTGCATATAATTACCTATCACAAGGTTCATAGTTTAAATGAAATTCTTTATGAAGCAAGAAATAGTATAATAGTGTTTTCTGGCTTAGTGCCCTACAGGATATATCAAGCGAAGATACTTTTTCTAATTTTAAAGAGAAATAAAAACATGTGGAACATATGCACTTTTGATTCTATAATCCTATCAGAACATGTTTGTTTTTATTAAATTTTCCTCATTGAATGCTTCCTTTTCTCAGTGCATTCAGGGGGTGACACTATGTTCCACATGAGTTTAATAGTTATGTGAGCAGTCTGAAGGATCTTTCAGATTCTTTTCTTTCTCCCTGTTTATAAATACTTGAAACCTGCAGTCTGCCTGTTGGTAATACTTCCTCTCACCTTGGCACAAAGCCTGAACAAACAGGATTTGGGTAGGTGAACTGTGCGAGGGTTGAAGGTGGACAGGGAAAAAGGATTAATCCTGCCAGACTGTAGGCGGACAACATAACTTTGCCTAATGCAACCTTTGGGCTCATTTAATTGCTTTGTCCCATTGTGCAGTAGGTTCAAGCCATGGTATGTGTGCAGGCACGGATTCGTTTCTCCATCTCAGGAGTCACCATCTTTCTGACTGTTCACCTCTGTATGTCTGTGGCCCTGCATCTTTGAAAGTCGTGTTTGAGGACACTTTACTGCTTTATCCCTAGTGCAGAAACTCAAAGATGTCCATGTTACAACTAATGTCACCCTTGGGATTTAAATGGTATGGCTGAACCCTGGGTTAAGCTGATCAATGTGGTACACATGATCAATTCATGTGCAGTACATCAATCACTTCTGTCCTGAGGAGCTCCTCTATATTTTCAGACTTCAAGACTTCCCATAAGCCATCAAATCACCAATGGGTGCATAGCATAAATGTCCTGTTGATCCTGGCCACTAAGGAAGCTCATTTTTTGTTATGTTACTTGCTAGACTGGTCATTGCTTTCAATATTCTAAAGCTTCTCTCACTTGAGCGCAGAGAAATGCTTTGGTGGTTCCTACAGTCTTTATTCTGAAAGCAGGAAACTCAAATTTAAAATATTTACAGATCATATGGAGCTTTTATTTCAAATAATTTTTGCATTCTGTCACAACCTGCAGTTTAAATTTTGTTCTCACTATATGTATGAGCATACTGGAAAAAAATACATGTTGAAAAAGGTTTTTTCTCTAAATCTTTGTCATGAAAGTTGATCTTTAAAAATCTTTTAATGTGTATGAGGAAAGCTACAGCTATGTTTTTATAAGAATACTGATCTGAATAGATGCCTACGACTGCATTAAAGGCATCAAAGAATTAGCAAAATAATAGTGTATGATAAGCAGCAAAAACCTAGATATATTAAATACTGTTTGTGCTCTCATAATGATTATAAAGTTCCACACACATTTTGCATAAAAATCCCTTCAGTTAAAATATCACCTTGTTCAATGTAATCTTATTCACATGTGTTCTAAAGCTAACAGGTGATCTGTTTTGTGTTGTACACTCAAGGATATCTGTAGCTATTTTGTGCACATGAACACACAAGAAAATGTGGCAGGTAAAGAGAAACATGTGAAACGTGTAGAGATGGCAGCCTACAAAGATGGCAGTGACAGTTGTTCTTGTTGCAGTAATCTGATCATGGCAGAATGACAATGATAAAAAACCAGGGAGAAAAATTTAGGGAGCACAGAAATGCTAGCAGTTCTACTATCAATAGAACAAATAAAGTTTAGGCTAGGTTTCAGGACTTATTTCAGTTGCCTAAATATATCTGTTTAATGCCACTGAAGACTACTACTATTACAGCCTACACAGATCTAGTCAACAAAAGAGTCTGAAGATAAGTTCAGCTCAGTATAGACACCAGTGGAGTTCAGCTGCATAGCTCTCCAGACTGTGGAGAGGATTCACTAAATCTTCATTGACTATCTTCTTTGACAGGAGCTTAGAAATCTTTCTTGTATATAGATATCTACATCTGGACACAAACTTCTTGGACTCTTCAGTTTAAAGGTTGTAGGGTTTTGTTTGTTTGTTTGTTTGTTTTGTGGTTTTGTTGTTTTTTTTTATGAATTGGTTCCTTGTGATTGTGTTCTCTAGTTTCTGAAAGGGTACAGCCCCCTGATCAAATTACAAGCTCTTCTCCCATGGTTTTAACATTGTAATATATTTCTCCTGTGTGCATTCAGTTTTCTGACTCATCCTATATTTTTTCCCTGAGCAGGGTTACTGCTAAAGGAAATCTGTTATCTGAACACTTATTTTAAGAATGTGTGTTGATATGTAGTATCTTTAAAAATATTACTCCTCGTCAAGGAGGTTGAAACTGAGAAATAGATTTAGCAGTTACTGGTAGAGTACATGGGAAGGACAAACAGAGGAATAGTGTGATGTAATAAAAATGCAAAATGCATTCTCACTTATTTTTGCAGCCTGGTAACTCTTATACCACTGATTTCTATTTAGATGTAGAAACAGTTTTGTGAGTTAAGCTGTCTTTTCCTTTTCCAAAGTAGATTTTGGCAGCACTGTAAGCATGTAGAGGGAGGATCTCACCTCACTGGTGGTGTTTCCCTATTATACTGCCCTATGTTTTGCAATTCTAGAAGGAAAACCTTTTCCTTTTTTTTTTTTTGATGCTTGTACCTTTCAAATGTTGTTGTTGTTGATAATCATAGAATCATAGAATGGTTTGGGTTGGAAGGGACCTTAAAGATCATGTAGTTCCAACCCCTCTGCCATCAGCAGGGACACCTTCCACTAGACCAGGTTGCTCAAAGCCTCATCCAGCCTGGCCTTAAACACTTCCAGGGAGGGGGCATCCACAGCTTCTCTGGGCAACCTGTTCCAGTGTCTCACCACCCTCACAGTGAAAAATTTCTTCCTAATATCTAATCTAAAGCTACCCTCTTTCAGCTTAAAGCCATTTCCCCTTATTCTGTCAATAATAGCTGCACGATGGTTTTATTTGTTTGGTTTTTTTATTCTGTCCTTGTAAGAGTTAGCACTCTGTGGCCATCTGTGTACATTTTGTAATTTCCCTAGATTTCTTCCAATTTGTCACTAATATGAGCAGCGTATTACCATAATTCAACTAAGATGCATGTGACTTAAGAGTGTTACATTAATGCATGTGTGTGTCCACTTGTAGGTCCTGTGTCTTTTAGTAACATCAACAAGATATTGTTTGTTTTTAATTTTCCAGAAGAAGATGCAGGCACCATCTTGTTGTATACCAGTATAATGCGTAACAAAGATCACTGGTCAAAGTTAGAGCATCGTGAATAAATCAGTACCCTAAATCAGAGCATCTTCTGGCCAGAACAACAACATCAGACCATATACTCCTTACTTTTCATGTTTTTATTGGTAGCCTTTATCATATTTGAACAGAAGATTTGTGTTGATCTCCTTCAGTGCTGAATGAAATCATGTTGCTTGCTACTTATTGAAGAAGTAAATCTTTCCCTTACCTTTGCTGCTCTTCTTGATGGATTGTTTAGAGAAACAAAGCTGTTCTCTTCAATAAAATTGGCTTTCCCGAGTCTCAGCTTATTCTTTTGTATATTAGATATGTGTCTTTTTCTTTTCAAATGCGAGAACTAAAGGAAGGTGCTGCTTCTGCTATTCTTCTGTTCTAGAGTCCTTTTAAAGTTTTTATTTGGGTTAAGCACATTTGAAATTAATCAGTCCACAGAAGGCAGACCAGGTGCCCATCATGTCAGACTGTTGTTATTAATTTTCATTTCAGCCCTTCAGATATCTGTATAAACCACTCTATCAAGAATCAAGCTCAGCTATATAGCACTGGATTTTTGCTGCCTGTCTCACATTTTTGTCCTGGATTTTTCTATTATTTTCAAGTGTTTGACTGATGCAAAGTTGCTTACATTTGGGTAACTTCTGTCCGGAGGGGACATTAATAAAGACAAACATTCTTCATTCAGCAAATGTAATAATGTCTGGAAGTCTCCACGTGTTGTGGAGTGATCCCAGGCTTTCCAGCCATGGAGGTATCAGTTGAAAAACCCCTTATCTCCCCCAGGGAGGAAACCTGGGATCCATTTAAGTGTTCTTTGTAGTTGATAAAAAGATTACAAATGGCCAGTTAATATTTCAAGATTATTCTAAATTACTGATTAGCATGGTAAATTTCAAAACATTAAAACAAATGAAGACATGTTTTTTAAATATATTTCCTTTAATACTCAAAGCTTCTAGGGCAGTTAGTTATAAAAGGCCAAAGGTCAATCGATTGGTTCCAGTCTGGAAATTTAGACGAGGGAAGTTCTTTAGGGCTCCTGCTTTGGATCAGGAACAATTTGAAAGAGCAACAAGATTGCTTCCCCCCCCCCTCCCCCTTTGAAATGGATTAATTTCTTGCTTGAAGAAGTTGCAATAATAATAAAGGAGGTTCTTACTCCCTACAATGTGTTAATTTACAACCATAATGTTTTCATTTGTCTTTTCCTATTTCTTAGAAAAGATACAATAGCAGGGTAATTTCAACTAATGAAATAATGAAAACCTAAATGACAGCTGTCAAAAATATTTTTTATTATGTTCATTTTATTTTTTTTTAATTATAAGTCTAAAACCTCCAATAACTACAGAGGCATCCATGTGCGATTCTATAACATAGGTATAAAATAAATATTCCTTGTTAACCCTGATGGTAAGTAACATAGAAGTTCTTCCAGTACTGAGCATTAATATCCTAAGTTCATATATGAATAGCTTTCATTCTTGTAAAGAACAGAATTTTGTCATGCAACCTGCTGTGGATTTTCAATTTTGAGTTTTTTGTAATTTTGCTAATCAGTTTAGTGTCTGTTTAGTTCATTAAAATGAGCACTATAGAGCACATCAAGAAGAAAGACCCTGACCATCCTACTTAGATGTTCATTCAATAAAGAATTAGCCTATCCTCTCTACAGCAATTGCTGACCCTTTCACCTCCTTTATTCTGTTGCCTCTCCAGCCTTCCAGGACAATATTCTGTCTGACAGGGAAATAACACATGATGTTGCTGAAGCTTCTATTTAATCTCTATCTGTTGACCTTGTTGGCAAGTAATATCATCTGTCCCCACCCTAAATCTAAATTATTTCTAACTAATTGCTCCCTTTATATCTTCTCTTCATCTCACCAGATCACTGGCAAGGGTCTGTTTGAATGTATTGATCACCTTTTCTCAACCATAGGGTGGAGGGCATGCCACAGGCACTAACTTACTTAACCCCAGCAACAAGAGCAATTAACACCACAAGGAGACGGGTTCTTCTTCCCCTCTCCTCCGCCCCTCCAAACTCAAACTGAAATGCAGTGATACAGCTTCTTTGTCCTGATTATCTACCTATCTCCTGCGTGGTTTTCAAAGGAGTTTATTATTATTACAGTGCTTGTTGTCAAAGCCCCTTTTCTGTCTCTTGAAGTGCCTCCCATGGTCATTGCTGACTCCAGGGCCCCTTCTTGTCAGTTTTTACATTAATGACATTCCCAGTGTACCTGAAACCTGAAATATTTATGTTTGCAGATGACAATGTTCCTCTGTTTGCTGCTAATGTCTCCTTCTCTCCTTTGAAAAGACATATGTGATCAAGTAGCTTGCTTAATAATATGCAGTACCTCTTTCCTTTCTGCCCCTCTCTCTTGACAGAAATATGGTTATACTCTTTTCCTGCTCACAAATTAGTTACCCTTTCATGCTGCACAAACTTTACAGTTCTAGAAAAGTAGCTTATCTGCTTCCTTAATAAGATACAAATGTTTTGCATCTACAGAGGTGATCTCTTCAGGTCAGGGCTGAGGACTGTTGCCTCAGCAGTACAGTAGGAGACATGCACTGCTTTGGCTCTCTGGTACATTTGGCTTTTCAAAAAAGCTATATATATAAGTGCAAACAAACATATGCAAATCTTTAAGTGTACCTATGTACACAAACAGATGTCTTTCTCCCTCCCTGTAGACTGTACTGGAGCATCCAGCCCCTTGCAAGGGTATTGCATTCATTTGGGGAAGGGGGTGAGGGGAGAAAAGAAGGCTTCTTGTCAAAAATTATGACTACTTCAAAAGAATGGAGTCCTAATCTGTTTAAAATATGAAGCACATTTGGATAAGCCATATAAATTAATGTTAACTTGGGGAACGCTATGAGTAGACAGCTAAAAGTGGTGGAGATTGTTGAGGAAAATGAATTAGAAGGGGGGAAGCAAATCAGGAAATTTTTAGCTAGCAAGAAAGAAGGGAACTTTAAGCACTAGAATATGTATTTTTCCTATGAAAATAAAAAGACAACCAGACAAATTGGTGGACAAAACTGTATCTCTTAAAAATGAAAAGGAGTATAGGGAAACGATAACTCACCTCTAAGTCACTAGTCCAAATGCAACCCAGTCAGTAAGAACAAGGCACCCCTCCCAGCAGTCACTGGAATATTGAACAGAGACCTGAATGGAAGTTAACACAGTGGTAGTATTTCCAAAGTTCATTTGATGGCTGCTTCCAGCTTGCTGCAAGGGGGCATACACAATAGGCATAAGGTAAATAAAATAAAAGGATAAAACCAAGAAATGCATCTGGGATGCTGAGAGAAGGTTCTTTTTGCTTTATGAGAATAAAATAGCCCTGAAGACCAACCATGAAATGAGCAGGAGTGAGAGGTCTCACATCTTCAACTCTGTCATTACCCAACTCCTGGACTTTTTGAAGTGAGAAAAAACACAGTGAAGTGTTAGCCCTGTCTGCATTCTAGGTTTTTATTTTCTGTGGTGTTGTTTCTGTAAAATGTCTCAAGACTGTACTTAAAAGCTGTTTGGCACTGCAGACTGGAAACAGCTCATCAAGCAACATGGAAGATCTACCTGGAAGAGTGCAGTGCCGTGCCAGATACCCAGGTTATCGTAAACACCAGCAGCTGTCTTGCCACATGAGTGCAGTAGACTCTCAGTGAATACATCCTTCTCCCTTAGCCTGGACAGAGCACTCCACTGATGTGATGACTGCTCCCACGTCTCTGCAGATGCTCTCAGAGTCAAAACGGAGGATACAATATTAACTCCAGACTCAGAATTACAGTCCCTGAGCTGATGAGAAATGAAACATTGCTGGAACAATGGAGAGGGGGTGAATGACTCATCCTTAGATGCAGACTGAAAAATGGAGTCGGTGTGGCCAGTCCTTCTGCCTGTAGAGAATGGCTTCACCTACAAAGGCATCTGTGCTCTTCCCACAGGGTCTTTTCTTGAATGGACTGTTCCTGTGCCTCTGAGGTCCTCTTGCCTATGCCAGGTGTTTTGTACAGGAAATCGCTAACCAGGCAGATAGAAAACATGTGCTCAAGTGCCCAGGCTAGGCAAGTAACTTCTTTATGCATCTTCTTTAGGGTGGCAAATTATTTTGGTAAGATAGATCAAATGCATGAATATGCCTACTCTACAATATCCCAGGTGACACATGCATCGCAGGCTTACACAGATGTTTGCTTTTCTTTTTACCTCTTGGGTTCAAATGACCACAAAATGAAAATAAAATGAAATAACATAACATAACATATCATATAATATAATTAATATAAATAATATAAGTAGTATAATCATACCACACAATTCCACCTGTAACTCACTAGAAGATTGGGCTCCATCCAGTTCATCACAGATCTGACCATAAATGTCAATAAATGCATTTGTGATGTTAAGACAGAGTTCTTGAACTCTTTTTAACTTGGACAGGTGAGACAAATTGCTGCAGCTTAATCCACACTTTTTGGGGGGAGTTGTTGCTGATGGGAATTAACTCTTAAATCACCCACAGCTTTTGTCTTGGGGAAGTTGGTGCATCCCTGAATGGTCAGAGAGGTACCTAACAATGAAGTGATGTGGAAGGTGAGGATCATACTCCTCTCTGAGAGTAGTTTGATCCTTGGCTCTTTTTTAATCCGCAAAATCAGTCTACTCAAAGTAATTTTAATCTTTCACTCTTGATTGACTAAATTATAGAAATTCTACTGGATATGGAAGATTACAGGTATTACATTTCTATCAAGGTAAAAGACTTCCCATGTCTACCCATGTCTCAGAGGAGTTATTCAGGTCTAAATGCAGAATGAGTGTAATTTAACTGTGAACATATGCTATTTTGATGTTTGTAAGGCAGATTTGCCAAACATGATGACATCTTTGCAAATGTCATGATTTGGGATTGCTATAACATGTAAAGAGGAGGAAAGAACTAAGGAAGAAAAAAAAGAGATAAATATTCAATCCTTCCCAGACTTCCGAAATACTTGCAATCAAAAATATAGGCAAAAAGTGCATTTCAGCAACAGAGATTCCAAACATTGTCTCAAAACCAGAAGTTTATCAAAACATGATTAATTTTTACATGTAATGTCTACTGTAAGACTCTATCTTTGTATACAACCTTTGAAATTATATAATCCTGAACTGTGCCCATCAAAAATCTCACCCTATATCTGATTTGTCATAACTCGGTGTTAGAAAAGCTGATGGGCCAGTTTTGTGTAAGAGCATATAAGGAACACTTACTCATCAGATGTCTAACTAGACATGAGTCTAATGAATCACATCTCAGAAGCTCCTATTTCCACTGAAGCTCAGAGGGCCTACAGAGAGACAGCTCAGATGTACGTATATACACTACCATGTAAAGTTGGATAAGATTAATTATATGTTTCATGTACAACTCCATGCTACTAATTCATCTGTGTTTCCATAAAAGAGGTAGAGACATTGAAGTGGTAGGCAGAGTTTGTGATAACAGGTATCACCTATACACTACCTACTTGTAAGTATGAAAATTTCCAACACAGTTTAAGTCATATTATAGTTTTGAACTTTCTTGTACTACTGGCATCTTGTCCAAAAGCCAGTCAGTTTTCAACAGTCTCTCAAATACCAGCTAGAGATTACTTAGTTCTAACTCTCTTTTCTTCCTCTCTTTTCCTAATCTGTTGAAAAGTATTATTTTCAACTGTTGAGAAGTGATTGAATTTGAGAAAATGCTGTAGTGGTGGATGTAAGGTATATGGCTTTTTAATCATTTCAGGACAGGCTATATTACTGTGCATCCTCTGTGGAAGAGACTATTAAATAATTGCTAGGGTAACTGCTGCACCTTATCATAATTGTAATTCTTTTTTCCTAAATGTTTGCTTTGAACTAGTTTCAGCTTCTGCTACATAGAAGGTTTTTAATCTTGGTTCTCACCCATGCATATTTACCTGAGGCTGTCAAAGAGTAAGCACACTGGTTTATTAGCTGCTCTGCTAACCCAATCAGGCTGATAAATGTAGTCTTCAAAGAGTAACAATAAATCAGAAAGCATTTTGGATAAGATATGACTTTGTCCTGTTCAATCAGGTATGTTTGAAATCATTATATTTGAATATATGCACTGTTGCTGATACAAGAAACTGTTTAAAATGAAGGTCAGTGAAGTTTTCAAAGAGCTGACAGACAACAGGAGGTGGGACCAGCGTAAGCTTAGGTCAAATATTGCTGGGGTTACACTATGGTATAATAAATTGAAAGATAATTTATGCAGATAAGAAGGAGCAAGAGAAAGCATGACCATAAAATATTCTATACTGGAAGTTTTGAAATAAAGAAATGGGAAATCATGAAAATTCCTTTCCCCACTGACTCTGAGAGAATCACCCTCAAAAGACACAGTGTTCTGCTTTAATCATTGCTTAAATTCAGACTGCAAAGCTTAGAAGCAAAGAGGCATGTGCAGTACGTGTACATCTGGATTGAGTAGGCATTTGCTGTATAGGAGAAAAGCATGAACACGCACTCTAGAAATGGTGGTGAATTGAACAGCATTACACTCCTACCATGCTAAAAGTCCATCCCAGGTCAAGTGCTACCTTATTTGCTCAAATAAACACAACACTAGAATAACGGCTACAGTTCTCAGTTTCGCCCCCCGGTGTAGAATTTGTATATATCCATATAAAGTCTGTGTTGTCTTCTTTACATCAGATTCACTATAAATCTACCTAATCTTTTGCTCACCTTGCTATCTCTTTATGCCTACTGCTTTAGAATAACTACTTCTGAACTAGAGATGATGTTCTGAAGTGAATATAGTTCACCAGGAACACTATGTTGTGCATGAACAACATCCAGGGCTTTTGCGTTGTCTGCAGTGAGCCTGGAGCATGAGAGCAAACAGAAGTCTATTCTGCTGTTGCTGACTTTGTACAATAAAATAATAAGGAGAAAGGAAATTTAAATAAAGAAAAAGGAGAAATATGGAAAAGGAATGTAAGAGAGGCTTGGAGAACCTTACTGTACCCAACATAGATAGTTGGCTGGTAACTGTAATGGGTTTAGGTACTGTTTGAACCTCTGGGCTGGAAAGAAAAAATCTGAAGAAAACAGTGGACCTGTTTTGAGTAAATACAACAGGTATTTAATTTCAATTTCTCTGGAAGCATTTATGATTGCAGGATGTATGAATTTTTTTAAAAATAACATTTGTTTCTACTTTGTAAAACATAATTCTGATAGGCTGGAACACAGTATTATTTTGTATTTTCCTTATTACTTTTGCACAAAACAATTTCATATGCAGTTCCAGTTGCAAAATGCAGTCAAATTTTTCTGAAGAGTGAGATTTCAGGAAGCTTGTATTCATAGCTTCAAGCATTATTAATCTAACATAAAACATGCTGTTTCCAAGATAGAAAACTTGGAGACCTGGGCATGAGAAGTTGAACATTGTAGTGGCATCTGATTAGCTTTGCAAAAGACAAAACACGCAGTCCTATGGTGAGAGCCAGGCAATAAATATAGCCAATATTGCAGTCTAATCTAACATAGGTTAATGCTTGCATCTTTATAATCTTGCAAAACACATTTAGAGTTGTATCCTTGTGTTGTTTCAAATTTTTTCCTCTTTGTTTCTCTGTGAGAAATGCACACACACAAATTGTTTATGAAAGCTCATCTCCAACACCATTTATCTACTTTCCTTGAGATATCTGATTTGCCAAAAATGAAACCTTCTTTTATGGTATATGAGACGCTTCCTGACAAAATCCCCATTTAAGGGCTAGAGACGGGGTGTCTCTTGGGGACTGGTAATGAGATACAGAGCAGAGTTCTGCAAAAGTTCAAAACAAAAGTATAAGCCATGTGAATCACGCCTGGTTTTGCCTTGCTTGAAAGAAACATTTCATGTTTCTGTGCAGAAATCAGACACAGCTTGTCATGTGGTCTGGTTTGGATATGAAATAAGATGGAACCTCAGGTTTTAGCAACATTTCCCTTTTAGAATGTAGTTGGACAAAACTCAGACTGTAATTGAAGAGCTATCCTACCAATATATAAGGAGTATACAATGAGTTGTTGCAGAACACAGCAATGTATAACAAGGTATATAAGCTGTTTTAATGTGACTTACAGCATTTCTCAGGTGCAAGTGCTAACCCAGGGCACTTTTGCAGCAGTGAATGGAGCAGCATCTCAGGGCCTTGTGCAAAAGTTGTGTGCTATCCAAAACAAATTTCAGCTCTGGGCAACTTGCACATCTGAACAGGGCACAGAGAATACTGTGGAAGGGCTGAGTGCATCATCTGAGGACCCACTAATACTGTACCAGTTTTGGCTGGAATAGAGTATTTTTTCTTCATAGTAGATTATATGGTGCCATGTTTTGGATTTGTGAACAAAACAGTGTTGATAACACAGGGATGTTTTAGCTATTGCTGAGAAGTGCTTACACATTGTCAATGGCTTTTCTACTTCTCATGCTACCCTGCCAGCAAGTAGGCTGGGATTGCACAAAAATTTGGAAGGGGACACAGTTGGGACAGCTGACCCCAACTGATCAAAGGGATAACCCATACCATGATGTCATGCTCAGCTACAAAAGACGGTAGAAGAAGGAGGAAGGGTGGATGTTCAGAGCGATGTTGTTTGCCTTCCCAAATAACTATTAAGTGTGATGAAGCCATACTTTTGGATATGGCTAAACACCTGCCTGCTAATAGGAAGTAGTGAATGAAATCATTTTTATTTGCTCGTGTGTGCAGCTTTTGCTTTACCTATTAAAATGTCTTTATCTTGTCCCACAAGTTTTTGCTCTTTTACTCTTCCAATTCTCTCCCCCAACCCACCATGGCCAGGAGTAAGCAAGCGACTGGGTGGAGCTTAGCTACTTACTGGGGTTAAACCACAACAAGTACATAAGGGCTGTGTATTTTAGCATTCAGGATGCATGGGATGGAGAGTGGGCTGCTCTGGAGCAGCCCTACAGTGCTTCTGTAGGACTTTAAAATCTAGTCCTATCTTCTCTGCATCCTAGTGCAGTAATCTGGCATTTGTTTTGGGGTTTAAACTTTGTTTCACATCCAGCCCAGTTATACCAATACAGAATGCTGGAAGTGCCTGTGGACCCTTAAACTGAAATGGTTTCACAACCCTGTTCCACAGAGCAATCGTCATCACTGCATGGATTGGTTTGGGCAGGTTTGATGGACACTTTCCCTAGAAGTGGCTCAGATGCTCATCTTGTGCATCTGAACAGCCCTGAGAAACATGTTATTTTTAGAAAAGATATAAATGTTGCTTCATAGCCACTCCTTTTTAATGTTATATAGGATAGGTAATACTTTTTCCTTTGACTTCCTGTAATAAGATATCACAAATGGAAGTAAAATTTGCTTTCTGAGTTTCATGTCCTCAGTTTAGAAGATCCTACTTACAATCAAATAATTCCACATCATTGCCTTTTCATCAGTCTAGTTACAGATTTAATTCAATTTCAATAGAAAAGAAAAAGAGAGATTTTGGGCTTAGGGAAAAGCAAACAAATTAAGAATACAGATCTTGGATGGAAGCAACAAAGCAGAAAGCAACATAAAAAAAAAATCACATCTGCTTCCAGGAGAGACCCAGACAATGCAACATACTAGACACATAACTAGAAAAAACAAATCTTGCAGTTGGCTTGCAGTCACACACCTGCTCTGAAATCCATGACTCAATGGATCATAGTTCATTAACCCACTCAAACTATTTCCTAATTATTGTCACATTTTATTATTAAAAAAATTGACCACTTCCCAAGAAAAAGGATCATCCTGCAAAAATGTCCTTGTATTCTACTGAGAGGAAAAGAAAGAAAATATAAGAGGAACTTGGGGTAAAACCAAATTATGTTGTAGTATTGACAGTCAAATCCCCAACCCCGGACATGTCTACATTAATTATGACATTCATCCTGAATGTGTAGTTCAGTGCAGAATCCTATTTGTGACCAGAGAAAATAAAAAAATATCTTGACATTTTTTCATATCTTCTTGTTCTTCAAGGATCTTAAGATAATTAAGAGAATTTTTGGTAATCAAAACAAACAGTCCAGACTTTTTCTTGCCTTTTTCTAGGAAATTATGTACCTCCTACAGTCACCTACATCTCTTGTATTTTTGGCATGAGGTATGATGGATCTAACTGTTAGTTTTAGAAGACAATTTCTCAAGAATTCCCTGCTCTCTCTCCCCAGTGGAACATACCCATTAAATTCCATACAAACTCTGAGATGTAATACAATATCTAGAGAGAGAAAAAATTCTTAGATTAGCAGAGACATATCACTGTCTCTTACTGTTTAAAATGAAATGTCAGAGGAATCTAAAACCTTGTCCTAAGGTAGTTTTGCTTAAATTTTTCTCTAGAGATGCCAAAATTCAGAATGATTACCTATTTCTAGGCTTTTAAGTTTTGTATATTGGGCACCTTACCTACCACAAAGTAATTTGACTTGGGAAAGTAAGAATCTCACTGTCTGTAGGCTACATCACCTACCAAAACTGTGTAGAAGTCTGAAACTTTGCCCAAGTGTCTGGAGTTGTCTAACATGTTGCTTGCAGTCCAAGCACCCTGAAGATGTACTGCCATCACTGAACCCAGCACAAAGCCTAAGAGAATGATACGATCTTAGTATGTTATAGGTTGGAAGGGACCTTAAAGATCATCTAGCTCCACCCCCACTGCCATAAGCAGGGACACCTTCCACTAAGGCCAGGTTGCTCAAAACCCTGTCCAGCCTGGCCTTAAACACTTCCAGGAGGGGGCATCCATCTCTGGGCAACCTGTTCCAGTGTCTCACCACCCTCACAGGGAAGAATTTCTTCCTAATATCTAATCTAAACCTGCCCTCTTCCAGCTTAAACCCATTTCCCCTTTTTCTATCACTAACTGCCCTTGTAAAAAGTCCCTCCCCAGCCTTCCTGTATCCCCTTCAGGTTCTGGAAGGCCGCAATAAGGTCTCCCTGGAGCCTTCTCTTCTCCAGGCCGAACAGCCCCAACTTTCTTAGCCTGTCCTCATATGAGAGATGTTCCAGCCCTCAGATCATCCTTGTGGCCTCCTCTTCACTCACTTGAGTAGGTCCATGTCCATCTTATGTTGGGGGCCCCAGAACTGGATGCAGTACTCCAGATGAGACGTCACAAGAGTGGAGTACAGGGGAAGAATCACCTCCCTCGACCTGCTGACCACAATTCTCTTGATAAAGTCCAGGATATGGTTGGTCTTCTGGGCTGCGAGAGCTCATTGCCAGCTCATGTTGAGCTTGTCATCCACCAACACCCCTAAGTTCTTCTCCCCAGAGCTGTTCTGGATCCATTCTCTGCTCAGCCTTCATTTGTGCTTGGGATTTCCACAACCCAGGTGCAGGACCTCGAAGGGATCATTTCTTTCAAAAACACCACAAAAGGAGAGGCTACCTGTATTTTATTCATCAGCCCAACACCTTACACACTCAGCAAGAATTTGGGAGACATGGGCTCATTTTCACCTGCTGAAGGTAGACAGTTATTTACAGGAAGGGAGAAATTGCAAAACGTGGAAGGTGAGTAAGAGCAAGGCTGACTGTAATAGAGGGCACAGAAATCGAATTGGTAGAACAGGACCCTACTCCAAGGAATAGGAGTGAATTTTGCTTTATCCAGCCATGGGATAAAAACAGGTAATCCAAGGTAGGGAGATTAGACTCACTTCTGAGAGTGTCCCAACTACTAGGAAGTAAACTTTTTCTCTTTGACCTACTTGCGACCACACAACTTTTCCTTTGCTTGCTATATACCAGTGCAGTTTGAAGGGGAAGGATGGGAGGCAGGCTAGTTGCTCTATAACTCTGTAATTAAGACATTCTCAAGGGAAGAGAGAAATAGGAGTTTGGAGCCTCCCAGGCCAAGGTAGAAATGAAATTCACGTTTCCTGCTTTCTGCACTTTGACTGTAAATGACAGGTTTGTTTTCAGTAGCGTGCAGTGTCTCCAACCTAGTAAGATGCCTGCTCTCTGGACACAGCCCGTCCTCCCAAACCCTGAGGTGGCAGGAGCACTTGCAATCTGGAGGGAGGTAGGAGCTGAGATGTGGCGGTGGTCAGCTGCTGGCTTGTTGTAAGTAGTCTTGCATCACTGTGTGGAATCACGGCACCACTGACTGTCTGAGGCACTGCTTGATTTAGATGATCCAGGTTCCTTGGTGATGCTAGGAACTCTGTTTTGATGAGCATGGTGTCTGTATTAGATGCTTGAAGTAGGTGACTAAGTTCTGAATCTGGTCATTGTCCTCTTAGGAGAAAAGATTTTCCTCCAGAGCACCTCCAAGTTTATTGTAATCCATTGTCATCTTTCAATAAGATGGCACAGCACGTTTAAAAATGATCTGATAATGAAAAATGCATAGCTCACTTATTTTCTACTGATGAAGTTAATCTATGCTCAAGTAGCAAAAACTAACATTGAACTAAGGCTGAGTCCTCTACAACTACTAATCTACAGCCACATGAATAATTCTTACGTGAAGAGAAAATATCAGCCTGGTGACAGGAAACTCTTCCCTGCAACTTCTGTTTTAAAATAAGAGAGATCTATGTAATTTTTTTGATTGTCTAATTGTGTCAGAATGCTTCAACAGCTGTGATAATTTTAGACTTCCATGCAGCCCAAAATCTTGTCAGTACACCTAAAGATGACTTTTGAGAATCTCTAAGGACAAAAAAGGAAATTAATCAGAAAGTTAAGTTAACTTTTTCTTAAAAAAACCCCAAACTAATAAACTAATAGACTTATTCTAAAACAAGGTTAGAATAGAATTAATCACTGTTGTAAATAAATCAATTTGGTCTTTTTTCATAGTAGACATATTTTCTAAACAATTTTTTTTTAAGATTACTGGAAAAAAATTACGTCTGAGATTTGCTACTAAAAAGGGTAGGTATAAAATATAAGTATAGGATTGTTTATAGGAGGAAAAATAAAGTAGACCAAATCTCAGTGAGACTTGTATCCATGAATCCTACAGGCAGGACAGTGACTAGCCCACAATGAAAGAAGAACTCAATTTAGGATCTACTCCCTTTTTATTTCGTTGCAGCTTTCAGGGTACTGGCAAACTCTTTTTTATTACTTTCCAAGGAAAATAACATATTCCCCTACCAGTGGAATTAATCACCTTTCTGGAATCTTCATCTTTGAGAAGGGAGGATTTTTTCAACTACCTTTGTCAGCCTCAAAACCTAGGCAGGGCATATTCTTATTCTGAGCTGCACTTCCCCTTACATAATATTGGTCTTTATCTTGGAAAGTTTTGTTCTTTTTTTAAGATTATATTTTTTTTTCCTCCATTCAGATAATTTCTCTTTCTCAGAGAGCAAACCCTGACCTATCAGATTCTGCACAGTAATTTTAGATTTGTCAATAAAGATTTGTCGTGCTTGGAAGGGAAGAACTTAGTAACTGACCTTGCAAAGTGTCTCATTATTTCTGGAGTGTGGTTTACTTTGAGGTGAGACAAACGGAAATGATTAAAGTGATATTTTATTGAATTTAGTAGGGGGGTGATATGAGAGAAGATAGTATGGAGATGATTAACTGAAAATCAGTCACATCATGTATCAGAAATGACTAGAAGAATAAAAATATCCACATAACCTCTCTCCCAATATATCTAGAAAGAGAAAAAAAAATTCTTATCATCAAAAAGTATTAAGTAATACCTATTAGTATCTTTTACTAAGGATTTTGGCACAAGAGGACTGTCTTACCAGGGCTGGAGTTGCTGTAGGCTGTGGAAAAGGACAAAGGAACCCCCAACTGGAATTCTCTGAGCCATCAGTCAAAATAACATAGGAGACACAAGATCTCTGTCAAGACACCATGCAACATTATACATCTGCCCTGAGTTTGGATGCAGCATACAGTTGTTCACCCTTAGAACATCGCAACTCCAATATTGTTCATGTCTGTTCTTTGCCATTTCCTGGTGTAGTCAGGTGGGCTGGTTCACGAGGGAGGAAGAGGAATCCATAAAGACTCACAGGAGAACAGAAATGCACCTTATGTAGGATACACGGTGGTAACTGAAGCAAAAACAGAGAACAAAATCTTTGCCTTAACAATACAGGTCAATTTGCAGATAAAATCAAAGCTGTCTCTTGACATCTAAAAGAAAGTGAAAAGAGGTTGGTATCTGAAATTAGCCTCAGTTCAACAAACTTCATCTGATCTTTACAAAGCCACAAAGTGTAAATCAAAGCCACTAAATGGAAATTGTGAGTAAATGACTGGACAAGTCAATTCACTGCAGCGGAATCCTCATGTTAGTTAGTTGTCAAAACACTAACCTCTTGGGAAAATATGTATTCAACATGTGTGAGGATGCATAGTCTTCTGAAACATATTTACCTAGAAAGGCAAATGGATATTGTAAAAAAGCCTTTGCATCATTAGTAAAGTTTTGCTCTGGCACTGCTGTCCCATACTGTCCTTAATGGCATTTTGCACAAAATCTGCCATTGCAAAAAAGTGTTTTTGAACACTTTTGAAGTGTCATTTTCAAAAGTTCCTCTGAATTCTGATTCTCATTTTATTGTTTATTTCTTCTGCATAATATAACTTTTTTTGAGCTGTGAAACAAAAAACCCCTGGCTTTATGACCAGCCCAGAAAGTTACTAGTGTGCTATTCTGTCATTTTGCTTTTTGGCACTTTTATTTTTTTTTTTTTTTTTTTTTTTGAGGGGGAAGACGAGGGTAGGAGGAAGGCAAGAATACAAATGATAGACCTCTGTGATATTAGAAGTTAGTATAAATTAATTATTTGGCCAGAGAAATTCTGCTCTTGGTGAAGAAGTGATATATTTTAACTTAGGGAGAAATAATTCATTGGAGTTTAGTATGACCACTGGAAAGGAAGTGGAAATTTTGGGTTGGGATATAGGTGACTGTAGGTCTTTTATATTTAAAAAAAAAATCACAATCCAGAAAAAAATTACGTCTGTCTGGAAACTGGGTATTAAGTATTATTGTAATGTTATTAAGTATTAAATTACATTTAGAGTATTATTTAAACAATAAGAAATTGATTTTAGGAGAAGTATGAGTCAGAATCACTATACGAATGGAAAAATTAATTTCTGTTGTAACTTTAGGGTTTTACTGAAAGATTATACTGTAATTTGTTACCGAGAAGTATATTTGCCATCTTTCACTCAGGTTTACAACTAAAGGAACATCTTAGAACTGACATTAGTCCTTTTGAGTAATAGCAATGGATAGCAGCCTTTTTTCATCTCAACATGGTAAAGAAGATGCAGCTGTTTCCTCTATGTATAGACCTTTTTTTTTTTTTTTTTGGGGGGGGGGGGGGCTATTATCTTGTGGACTTGCTTCTTGTACTGCTTGCTTAGAAACTCATACCTTGAAATCACAAGGAATGAAATGAGGCTCATTCTTTTTGAGCTCTCATTGGGCACTTATTTTTCATTAATGCTGTTCAGTTTTACATAAAAATCTAAAAGTAGAACTTCCTGAAGTGAATGCACAAACCAAAAATCTAGGAAACAAAAGTCCTGCACTAGTTTGCGCAGGTAAGTTTTAGTCTCTAAACTGTTTAGAATACCTTTTGGCACAAATTGCAATAACCAGAAATGGTGCAAATATTCAAGCTGGTATTCCATGCTGTAGCCCACAGAAAGCAGCTGATTTAACTGTCTCAGCAATTAACTTTACTTCCTTGGTGCACCAGGACTGATTTGTTAATCATGTAGACATTGCAAAGTTCCTCTCTAGTTTTGTAGGCAGTTTGGGAAGTGGATGGTGGACATGTAGGACAGCTGGAGGAGTCTAAGCTTTATGGTTTTGGATGAGTGATAAATGATATCTATTTGATTAAATTCTTTTTACACATGTTGGATGTGAAAAAAATTGATTTATTCTACAGATTTACAGAGCAATAGATGGATGCTTGATATTGTTATAAATCAAATATATAAAATATATAATTATGCTTATGACTTGTAAAAGAAGCTACAATAAAAAAGGGAATCGGTTCAAATAAATTTGATCTTGAGGATAATGCATGTCATGAGATCAATAAACAGCACTTGCTAAGCAACTGTACTGCCAAAGATACTTACAGAATTTCGGATTCATCAAGCTCTTAGTTGAATCGCAGGCAAATGGGTGAGGTGGAAGAGAATAAATGTTAAACCATTAATGTAGCTAACTGGGAAAAATAATGTTACTGAAGTGTGTCTACATGAATTATAATTTAATCAAGATGTCACTTGTCCTCAATTACATAAAAATACCTATAAAAATACCTATGCTATGTCCAGTGCAAGTTTATTACTTTTTAATGTGAACCCAATTGGCAGTCACATCCAGTTAAAGGATAAAAACATGCAAGACGGAAGGTCTTATTGAGAATATTAAGGTGTGCAGATCTGCACTTTTACATTTTTTACCATCCAAATCGCAGTGGAATGCAAGTCTTTGATGCCTGTTAGATCCACTTTTTATGAGACAGAATTTTTAATATTAGAAGTTGGATAGCTCTACAGCAACTTCTGATTCCCAGTTGATTGAGGGAAAAAAAAAATGAGAAAAGAAAAAAAGAAGGGGAAAAAAAAAAGAAAAATATTTGAGGAATTTAGTAATGAAAATTAGAGCATACATTAAATTCTCATCTCAGCCAGAGATGTGGATCCATTTTGGAATGTTTACATGTGTTAGAAAAATGAATTTGTCTTTAGTTAATATCCACAGTTGATGAGAGCTGATAAATATTTTCTCTGTATGAAACCAGTAGCTGTAATCGTCTGATGCATTTTGGCATCTTAAAAATTAAATTATGAACATCAGATCTTTTTGTGCACATAGATTCTATACTGGGACTTCTACATTCTTTATTTAGCACTGTATCCAAATTGTGAGGCAACTTGAACAACATGTGAGTCAGAAAACCCACAAGAAGGGGTTCAGTGGTTCAATTTTGTAACTTAAACACAGATATCCATGCTATTTGAGATTCCCTGGCATATCAAGGACATAGATGCTTCACAAGTACACACATGACCTATGGGAGCCCCCAAGGACATCTTTGAGCAGCTGGAAGCCAAGGAAGACACCGTGTGGTATATCTACTTGTCACTTGCCAGGCAGCTGAATCTCATACCAAGAATGGAATTCAAGCTTTAGATTCAGCAGCCTAAATTTAGTTTCCACAGTATAGGCATCCACATGTGAGTTAGGTGTCTACGTTCCCACTGGAGCCAATGAAGATTTGATCTATCTTAAGGGCTATTCAGAACAGATGGAAGTAGAGAAATAGAGTTCAATTTATTCAACCACACTCAAGTGTCTGGTGCTTTTTGTAACATCTAATGGCATTTTGACAGACCTCCAGCTGTGAGTTCAGAAAAGCAAGGTGTCTCATAGATTGTACAGTATATCCAAGAGACCTGTATGGATCACCCAGGACCCTGTGGCATCTTAAATTACATTAGACCACCATGTGTGGACAATCAATTCCTCGTATTTAACCAGCTTAATAGTTGTTTGAACCCCACTCATTGTAGTGTTTGATCCCCATTGACTCTATGGGTGTTTAGACACTTGGCTCATGTGTTGACACCCTAATTTAAATGTTGAATCTGCAGCTGGATCCTATCCCAGATTTTTTTAAAAAAACTATAACAGAACTGTGTCGCCCGTGGCAGGCTTAGCTGCTGATCAAATAGGGTGCATTTTTTTTTTTTGTGTGGTAATATAGTCCAAGTTGTTTACATGAGAGTGAATTCCAAACCAGTCACCAAATAGTGGATTTAACATGCCCATTTTCTCTAAGATAACCTGAGAGCTCAGATGAATGGGCTTTTTTGCCTCGAACACAGCACAACATTAACTGCAGATACATAGTTTCTGATCTGGAAATAATTTTCATCCATGTAGCCCAGAGTCTAGGCAGAGAAAGCTTGGTTTTGCCAGTAAAAGATATGTGCAGCTTTGGAAGAGCTGTATCTGCAGCTTTCCCCTTTGGGATTCTACCAACAGAGATGAACAGAGTAACCAAACAACCTTCTGGCAAAATACTGTTTATTCTGCACAATAGCAATGAAGATTAGCGAAATAGAGGGGACTGGAAAATAGTCTGTATTCTACTTCTTTACCTCAGGGTTTTCCTCCACCTATTGAAAAGCTGAAAAGGCCCAACTTTCTCATTAGTCAGGCTTCTGTGCCTGTCTGAGCAGTTCCTTAATAACAATTTCTCAAGTATTTGAAAGAAAGAATTTTCATCCTGTCTCTATTCTTTATTTTCAGGTCCTGTATTTTGGGCTGGTTCAGAAAGGTCACCCAATCTCCCCCTGGAATGACCCTACTACCTTGAAGAGGGCCTCACTTTGACATCATTTTGCTTTCTGCTTCCCCTCTGTTATCCAGTGATGTGAACATCTTGTGTGAACACCAGTGACTCCACTGTCACCACGACTACTCATATATGTAGTCTTGCCTAAATTCTGCAGAGTAGAAGATACAGACTGTCACTTCCTTCAAAGATCACATTTTTTGTTAGTCCCAAACACAGTGATTCTGACTAAAAGTTCTGAGCACCAATGCAAATTACTAGTAATAGTACTGTTAAAATTACTACTGCTGCTAATTACAACTGCTATTGACTGAACTTCATTTTACTAAACTAAGCTAACCAAACAATTTTTAATTACAACAAAATCAGCTTTAGGTTGCCAGATATTTTAGATAAACCCCACAATTTTTTAGGAAAATATCTATTTTTTGAAGGATGTTCTCTTAGTAAGGAAGGATTTTTCCCTTTTAAAAACATTCAAACTGAAATTTTTCATAGATTGTACAATGCATTATTGACAAAAGAGGGAGGAAGGATGAATGGTCACTGCAGAAAACAGGGGTTAGTATTCTCATTCATAGTCACTAAATAAACTTTTGCATTATCCTGCTTTCTGCTGAACTTTGTGTACTTCCGTGGGTGATGGTGAAAAATATACTTCAGCACACTGAAACTCACTGTAGCTGTATGCTGACTCATAATTACTGAGGCAAATGCTGAAATATCTAAATAAACTCACACTGAACAAAATTACTACAAGAGCCAGACTTGCATACAAATGTTCATCCTCATTAGTGCTGAGGTGAAAATAGGCAATGTGCCAGTTTAGTACATGGGTATTAAGATCAGATCATAATCTTTTCCAATAATGGCTACAGGTACCTTAATTAATTGTAAAATTACAGTGAGTTTCCTATGATGGTGCATATCACATTTTCATGAACACCACATTCATTCTTGTTGGTTTATCAAAATAATAGCTGCATTAATAAGGACTGGTCATTTGTTTCAAAGTGATCCTGTCAGCTAACACATGGAAAATCCTCATTCATTCCTTCCCTCTTCATTTTATTAACATTATTCATGCTGAACCCCACTGGCATGCATGTGGCAGAGTATGGAATTTGAGAATATTTTGGCATTGAGCAACACCCAATTATCAGAAATTATTTACATTAACAGAAATGGCTCTAATCCTTACTTTTTCAGCAAAGAATGTTATTTCAGTTCTAGCCACCTGATCGTTCCTTTAGCCTCCCCATTCTCTTTGTTGATTAAAACCCAAGCACAAATGGGTGAATTTTTTTCTCTCCCCACCCCCCCCAGTATCCTGATAGCTGACTAAATTAACACTGCCCTCTGATCACAAAACGAATGGTCTTTGTGGGACCAAAACATGGGTGATCAAACAGAGCGTCCGCCTGGTTTGACAGGTATGGAGTTGAGTTGCACATGTGCCTCTCCTGTGCCTGACATCAGCAGCAGGAGGGGTGGAGCAGTCCAGGGAGTTAGTGCATTTACAGTTGTTACCAGGGAAACAAGAAAAATTGCAGACCTTCTGGATTATATATAATATGATCTGAACCTGGCTGTATCACAGCAATATTTGGCTAATATAGCAATGTACTGTGCAATAGTAGCAAAAAATTCCAGTATTTTATGGCTGTAGCAGGGACCTCTCTTAGGTAAAACATTAGTCATTAGAATTTAAATTAGACTTAAAAGAGAAGATAAATGGAAATACCATGTTCAGCTCCCTCCTCACAAAAAATGGCCCTACAATGAATTTCCATTGCAGCTTCATTCATCTTCACAGCTTTGAATGGCCAGCAATGCAGATGGTGCTTTGTTCTCCAACAACTTCCCTTCCACTAGGGTCTCACCTTCTCCTCGCTCTGTGAAGCCTAAATCTCTACTTGCTATTACACAATTCTCAACAATTTCTTACCAATTTGGACCCTCTTCTTCCCTCTGACACAGCGCAGAAGTGCAAATAGCTTTGGAAAAAAAAAAAAGTCTATAAAAATATCTGAAGATAAGTTTTGAATTGAATTTAAGACATGGTAGAATAAAAGCAACTAATGCAACCTCAGTCCTGCCTTGTGTGGTATTATAGTGCTAGCTGGTATCGCTTGGGCAGTAGATAGTAAAGAAAAGGAGCATGTCTACAGAGTGAAGCAATTGGTGCTGAAGGATGGAGGGCCACGCTGCATGAGGTTTGGAAAACTTTAACTTGGACTAAGTCATCCCTGTGAACCAAATTCCTGTTAATGGTTAGACCACATTAGCCAAATTCGTGGGCTGCATTCCTCGCTTAGTTTCATCTCACAATGTTTTAGCACTCTGAGGCATATGGTATGAACCAAAGTACAGAAAGTGGGGAAACCCTGGAGATTTTTGGTTGAAAGACAGACTCCAGATTTGAATTGAAATGCTAATGCAAATGCACCAATAATAATCCACGATCTTAGTAAGCCAGTAAAAAAACACAAAAAATATATTCTACCACTTCTCACATTCATGTATCTTTTCTGCTGTCCCTTCTTCTCAGCAAAAGTGGTGTGGGTGATGATATATTTCAATAGTGTATCTTGTGCTCCGAATAACTAAAGCAACTTATTCCTTGTCTCTCCTAATTGTAGAATGTCTCTTCATTTTTAAGCTTTGTTTTATCTTAGCGATTTCTTTAATGTTTTGGGTTTGGTTGTTTGGGGTTTTTCCATCAAAATTGTTTTAGGCTGAAGGACAAAATTTTTTCCCAGCTGTCTGAATTAGAGATCTTTTTTGATCCATCACATGTATCACTATAATTTAAGCTAAAGCAATAACTGGTGAAAATAGAAAGCTGCTATTCTCCTTGAGTTATAACTACTTTCTCAGTGCCTTAAGTCAAGCCTTTGTTACATGTCAAAAGAACATGAAAAACCATGAATCTCAGCTTTATTTTTTCAGCCTCTGCTATAGAAAGCAGTTAAGTATGTACACTTACTTAATGTATTCATCCTGACTGGGAGACACAGACTCCAAAACAACCACCAGAAAAGAGACTCTTAGAAGATCCATAACTGTCTTATTTTGTAACATTAAGTGTGGGATGCTAACGGGCTCTGCACTTCAGAGGTGTGAAACAATGAAGTGCGTAAACTTATCCCTGATCACTAAGAGGGTCGAAGGTAATTCCTACCTCCCTTCCTGTTTTACTGGTTTTGAAGTGATAAAATGACCACTCCTGATAAGACCTGTGATTTTTTTTTTTTTTTTTTTTTCCAGTTGGTTGCTGTGTAGTCAAGTGAAGGCTCAGACACAAGGGTTTGGGGCTACAACCTGCTTAGTGCAGGTTCAGAGACAAGAAATCTCTAACAAGCCCTAGTGCAGGTATACAGTTGCAGCATATAAACTGATACATATCAGTTTTAAAAGTCTATAATCTAACAAAATTCATCTGGTTTTCAAGGTTTCAACAGAAAAAAAAATGTTTTCTGCAATATTTATGCTAACTTTAATCTTCCAACTAGAGATCTCAAGAAAAAGAAATGGAAAATGAATTTAACATTGGCAACACTAATAGTAATTCCCTACCTTTGTTCTCATGAATGGTTTTCACTTGTTCCTTGTGTTCTAGGGTAACTGAACATTTGTGAGATGAAATAATTAAAAACTGTAACCAATTACATTTGAAGAATTATTAGCAAGAGAAAGCAGCCTAGAACTTAAAAGTTGTTGACCTGCTCTGAGTTCAAGTACTAACTGGCATTTCTATTTTTGTCCAGTGAATTGAGAGTGGCTTACAAATGCTAAGGTGTTAAACTTCAGCATCATTGCAGCAGTGGCTCTGACAAGGACAGTGAAGTGACAGGTGAGGCAGGGGAGGGCATTGACCACTGGTGCTGTAACTCATCCGGAGTGCTGGGATGGGGGTGGGAGTTCACCGCTCCTGACTTCCATCTCCTCCCCGCCACCCTCCCTTCTGCCTTGATTGCAGGTTTGTCTCGGCTCACAAAGTGTATTAAACATAAACAGCATTCGAATCATCCCCGTTCCCTCCAACTGACAGCAGCACTTTGTCAGCGTCAGCAGCTCCCAATGCTGGCTTCACGGGGGGGTGTGATAAAGAGGATGTAGAGAAATGTGTTTTAATCACAGGCATTTTTACTTGAGGAGAAGAGTAAACATGAAAAATATGGAAGTGTGACAGATCTACATAATTAATTGGGGCCCAACGAGGCTGCCATTGGGTTGCTGGCAGTCACTGGGCTTAGTAGCAATTTGAGGATGAGAATGAAAAGGGCACCCAAAGCCTCAGATTACATGTTTTAATTGAAAACATATTAAAAACATCTCCACCATATTTGGTCATCTCGCCAAGCTGCATGTTCATTTGAAAATACAACTAAAAAATTAAAACTGTTTAATTATTTTCTTTCAGAATGTAAGTCATAAAGAACCCGTTTGAAATATTTCTTAATCAGCTTCCAAAAAAGCCTTAGAAAAGCTAGCCCAGCCATTCCCCTTTTTAAATGGAATTTGTAATCTAACGAGGAAATTATTTATGAAGTATTTGCTCTGCACCTGAAAATACCTCCAGTGAAATTATGTTTGGCAACCTGAAGCACTTTGAAGTCAATGGAGTGGCAATAAAAATTAGGCCTTCATTAAAGAGCAATGCCTTTTCTCCAGCAAACTGGCACTGCCTCAAGAGGTCAAGCTCTGGGAAGGCCACAGATCTCTGCCCAAACCATGCCTGTGCGCCACACATGGAAGCAATTTTGCCCATATTCTCTGCTGCTCTTTATGAATTTCTCCTTCTCCTTCCCCCCTCCTCATTCTTTTTTTCAGGTTTCCTTCTACAGCTTTCATGTTGCATTTAGGAAATTAACAGTAACTGTCAAATTACTCTGCAAATAGGAGAATATAACTTTGGAAGGAGTAGAACTTGCCTTTTGCCCTACGGCCAAGTCAGTGGAAAAGCAACAAAGGGATCCTTGAGAAGTGTTTGGATAGACTGTTTTGGCAAGCCAGGCTCTTATTTTATCAAGTGCACACAATTTTTCCATTGGCAATTTTTCCCCCCTTCCTGTAAATTATTCTTTCCCCTTGTGCACCCCACTTGCTGCATGAACTGGGAAAGGTACTGGGAACGATTATAGCCACTAAGCACTGGCAGGGTGGGTATTAACCCTTTGAGAGAAATGGAAGAGGTTTGGAAGTGGGGGTTCCTTGTGGGATTGTATACAAAAGATGCAGTTCCATTTGAAAAAAAACCCCAAACAAACCACTTCTCACATGTTTGTACAAAGACAACATAAAGGAGGGAGTAGTTACTATAATTAAATACTGAAATCTTTTGGAAAAAAAAGTGAGAGAAGAAAGCTCAGAGGAATTGTAATCTATGGAGATGTAAGCTAATTACTTAATCACTTGCATTTGTAAATCTTATTATTGGAAAAGAAATTACTGTAGTGATTAAATTACAGATATTTATCTGCTAATAGCCCTGATTAACTGGTGATGCTAATCTGTCATTCTGAAAGCCAATATTAACGACATCAATCTCACAGAACAATAAACAGTTTATATGAAAGAAAACTTTGTCCGTGCAGAGTCCAGATGTGTGAAGGGAATGTGGGATGTGTGAGATTCTGGAATCAGTTTGCTGGACCAAAACAGAGGACAGTCTCAAAATGAGTTGTTTTGGCCCATTAACCTGTTGTCAGGCACAAAGTGCTACTTAGTTATGAACAAATACTGTCTCATACTGCAAAAGCAATTTCGTTAGCAGAACTTCTAGAGTAAATAAATCAGAGGCTAAATTTATTACCAGAAAGTTATTAGGGCTAGGGCAGGTAGGCCAGAGAGAGTTGTTACTTCATTTGGTTTGCAGGTCCTGCAAAGAAAAGGTAGCTGATAGAAGCCAAAGAGAAGCATAATTTATTTTTAACAGATACTTGACTGATGTTATTGATTTTCACTTTGGCTAAATAAACTTTTTCTTTTTAATCAGTGTTTCTTACCACAAGGGAAAGCGATGAAGAGGAAAAGTGGAAAGACCAGTACCTTAATTTCCTCTCCATGTTGCAGGGCAGGTTTTACAGGGAAATGAAACTCCAGCAAATAAACTCAAGTTAGAGCTTCAGAGGAAATTTGCTGTGATGCAGACAATGGTAAAGTACCCAGAGAAGATCAAGTTTCCTATTTAAACTGTTCAAGAAGTACTGCAGGAAAAAAAAAAAAAAGAAAGAAATGAAACAATTGCTGTAAGTGCTCGCCTTACAGAGCTCCTATCTCAAATATAACTTGAATCTACCAATGTAATCTTTATGATGACCAGATGTTACTATTTCTGGGAATGTCCTGAGTTTTCAAGGGCTGCTCCAGTTTCCTGGTTGATTATATTGAAACCAGTGTTTGCCTCAGTTACAATAAAATCTGCCAGCTGGCTCATCTCATCCTATCAGTGCCTCCCACTGCAATCTCCTTTATCCCAATGATTTAAAGCAATCTTTCTTTTAGCAGAAACCACTACAATGGTCTTTAAAACAAGACTTGAGAACTTTTGATTAAATTGTGTTGGGGATTATTGGTGAAGGAAAACAGAATATGGAAGGCAAGAGGGGACTATGGCATATTGGCCCTTGTGCTGGATGCAAAGATAAGGATCTATTGATAGTATCAGACTAGAAAGGGTAAGCAAATGCATTCACTTTGACACAACATCCAACAAGTCTTTTTTTTTTTCTCCCTAAGATTTTGTGTGGTTGGATTTAGAGGATTTTCTTTTTTATATTTTCTTTTTTTAAAATTTTCTTTCCCCCCTCCCCTCCCCAGGAATGACAGAGATTTTGCTAGAACTATGAAGCCAGATTGATATGAGCTTCTACAATAGATCTGAGAGACTGCCACACATCCAAAAGTCCCAGATGAGTATATACCACCCATGTAATGAAGTTCTACAGTGTGAGCTTCTTTCAGAAAACACCAGACCCATGGCATGTGTTAGGCCCACTCTTTGAACATCTGTGCATGAAGTTGCCTATACAGCAGTACCAGGTAGCAGCTGATGTGCTGAAAATGCTCCCTGCAATGAATCTGTGCCTGTACAGTAAGTCTGAAGTATCTCAGACAGTGCTGGCTTTACTTTCTGAGTGTAGGCAACCTGTGCAGTACCTGCACTGGTATTTCTATGTGGAAAATATTTAGTGGATGCCCAGGTTTTAAAGGTTTTGTTTTCAGCAACAAAAACAAACAAATGAAAAAGGAAGAGGAACAAAACAAAAGATTCAAGACATCCTGCATTCAGAGCCAGACCTTTTGAGGAGCAGAACATTACCAGTTTTCTGATGTGTTCAATAATGGAGAATGCTTCCATGGATAAACACCAATTATGGTGCATTTGCTGTCTCTGTGCTTTTGAACTAAATGGGACATGCACCTATGCAGTTAGGAACATGTGAGAAAAAAAATACACACCACCTGCTTCCATCACTCCAGGCATACACAAGGGTGATGATAGTCCTGAGACTTAGAAGCCCTAGATGTTATACAAATTGCTTTGATTGAATAAAGGTGCCTATTCAGCACCCTTCGGCAACTCAAGATATTCTGAATGCCACCAGGAGCCTGAGATAAGATCAGGGGTCAAATGGCACAGGGCCTTTTGAAGACCTGTGTCCTGCAATAGCAGGTGAAGACCAGGTCCAGAGGACTCTCCTGTGAGTGATGAACACTTGTTCCACAGCAGGAACTCTCCAAGGAAGAGGAGATCATGTTTTCAGGTAATGTAGGAATGCTCTCAATTTCTGACTGTGCAAAACGGGAAGTAAGAGAGAGGGGGCCCTCAAGTTCCCCGACAGCTTTCTCTTCCAGAAAGCTAGGAAGTGCAGAAAACTCTGTGACTAAAGAGTGATATTGCACAGCTATCAATAAATGTTTTGGGGTTTTTTTGGTTTGCTTGTTTTTTGGTTTGTTTTTTTTTTTGCAGGTAGCAGGGAAAGACTGGGGAGTTACTTCACTTACAAATGAAGTGCCTTGTATGTAAAGATTCTTAAGATAAGGAAAAAGATCCCAAACCCAGGAGCAACTGACAGGATGCAATGGCAAATAATTTATCCTTGGCAGAGGTGCCTTGATTATACAAAAACATTCAAATGAAAGGGACCTTCTATTCTTGTTCTCTTACTGGAATTAATATATATATTTCATTAGAAAAGAACCCTGGCGAGCAAACTCAAAAGAAAGTAGAGAAAAGTTCAGTGAAGTTCAGGAAGAAGAATGGGAGCTCAGTAAGACATGTTCTTTTAGTTCAGTAAGCTATAGGTGAAGCTCAAAAAAAACCCAAAACCCTCCAGTGAAGAATTTAAAATAATATTGGAATAATTTCCCCTTTTGATAACCACCCTGACTTTTTGTGATCCAACAGATGATAAAGTGAGCTGGAAGCTTTCAGACACTCTCTGGAAGTATTCCTATACTTAAAAAATGAAAAGACATAATTCACATTACTTTTCTGAAGTCTGAAGTGTTCTAAAAGAGAAAAAAAAAACTTTTCTCAAAAATAAATACACATATTAAAGTTAGATTAGAAAGCTTTGTTTGTTGTCAGGCTTTTGGTGTCTAATATAAGTTATCAGGGAAGAAAACTCAACACTCTGAACCTGAATGAAAGTACAAGGAGTTCTAGTATCTAATTTTCCACCCACTCAAACAAACCATTTTAGGCATTTTGAGCCAACATCTTTTGAAGTTCCCTTAACTGAGTTATTGTTTTACACTCTGATTTCATTCATGTAAGGGAAGATAAAGGCACATTCTTTATTTTTCTTTTACATATTTTAAACATAATGTCTGTTTTTATAATGCATTAGTGGTAAATGGTTAAAATAAAACTTTTAAAAACCCCAAAAAACAAAACCCCAACTTACTAAGGCCCTTCATTTTCCTTTCCAAGTGTTTTGTCTGCATATTTTCTCTTCTGTGGTTGTACTAATTATGGTATAGTTATAGGTAGAGTTATCCTTATGGTAGTAAAAATGGCAATTATGACAAAGCAAAAAAACTTTGTCCTGCTTTCAGTTTGTCTTGTCTCTTTTGACTGGGAGCTCTACAAGGCACTTTCTTAGTCTGTGTTTACTGAGCAGGGATACAACATGATCCTGCTGTCAGTGGGAGCTGCGGGAATTCTGTAATTACCTCTATGTTCCCATTTTCCTGGTAAGGGAGCCGGAACAATCCATTAAGGCCAGGCACATATCTTGAGTCTCTTATAAACACTAGGAAGCTGCAAATGCTTCATCCTTCTGCAGTCTTCTTTAAACAAAGTTATATTTTTCAAAATAAATACATTTTTCAGTTTTAGGGACAATAAGGCTGCTTCACCAGTAGAGACAATAGACAAGCACTGAGGAAAGGAACAAAAGCCTGATCTTCTAATTGATATGGTACGTGCAGCAGGAACCCTTATTAGAATTGAAACATTTGGTCATAAAAAAAGCACATCAGTTTTTATCTGAGCTTAATGGCAGTTCCCTAACTTTACTTTCTTTCTGAAAGATATATGTCTTTCTACCAATAGGGCACAAATTCCAAGGAGCTTTACAAAACATTATCGATATGTATAATGATGTCCAAATTCAAACTTGCAGTCAATCTATTTGGACAACAGCTCTGATAATACCCTTCTTTCTGAATAAACAGGTCTAGTAACATCCCATTAAATAAGTGATTTTCCACACAATCTAACGTCTCTAATTACCCATACTTGAGTGGCCTTGTACACACAGTTAGTATATAGATAGCTATAATATTATTGTGAATTCATTTGTGAGAATAAAGACATCACTGTGCAAATGTATTTCTGTCCATGTAGCCCTAGGTCTGTGATTATAAGATAAAATTGCAGAGGTTATATTTTCAATTTTTCAAGCAGGCCCATAAGATTTCAGTCATATAAAGCTGTATAAAGAATAAATTTTAGTTGGGAGATCTACAAACGATAAAAAGTATTCTGTGTATAACAGAACATTTCACTAACACTCAGGTCTTGTTTACCTCTCAAGGACTTTCAAAATTTCAGTAACTTATAGCCTACTTGTCCTAGCAGTCACATAGACCCAATTTAGGTCAAGGACTTGAAATTCCTATTTTATTAAAGAATGCTGCAATTACTAGGGTAGAGGGGATTCTGGTATGGGGAAGTGATTTTTTTTCTTTTTTTAATAAACAATAAAATAATTGTTTACCTATTAGAGGATGTATAATGTAAGCTGAAAATCTGAATTAAATTTAACCTGAAAAATGACTGCTGAGAAGTATGAAGATAAAACACGTAAGTTCAAACACCTTTCATGCCTAATTTGGAGGAGATTTCGACTCCCTCATATGGGTGTCTTACATGGGCATGATGGGGCATCTGCTTCATTTATCTTGTGAAAAGGGCCTAGACATGTTCTGAATATAACTCCCAAAATGTAAATGTTCATTTAGTGGATGTTCATTTTCAGCCAGATGTACTAGTCAAGTTTAATTTGCATACAAAAGTAATTACAGCTATTGTGACAAATCATCTTTGAGGTAAACTTTTCACAGAAAAAAGAATGAATAAATAAAAATAGGTTCATCCCATAGCATGAGTGTAGTTACAACTGCATAAAGATGTCCCAAATCAATAGTTTGCTATTCTTCTCCTCCCAAGAAATATTTTTACTCACCTTAAGTCCTGTTTCACCTATAAATAACTGTGTCCCAGTTAGGAAGCGTGAATTGTGCAGTTTTAACCATATCAGTGCATCTTTTCTGAGCAATGTAAGAACCTATCAACCATGTCTCTTCCCCTCCTGTAGTGGTTTCACCTTCAGAATGGCTGGTCTGAAATGAATTAAGAGATGAAGGAAAAAAGGATATTTTTTTCTAGCTGAAAAAAAAGGAAAATATGAGGAAAAAAGTGTGTTCATTTGGGTAAATTGTTAACTACAGAAGCTGTTTTCATCTATTTACCAAATACCTCTGTTTATCAAAATTTTACCAAATTCATACAAATTTCAAAATTTTCTAACTGCTTTTCAAATGGAAAAGAATGTATTTTTTACTTCTTTTGATGGCTCAGAAATGAAAACTAAAACTAACAAAAAGTAATACTTCAAAATAATTTACATTATAAACAAAACTGCATTTTCCCATAATAATTTTAAAAAACCCCAGGAAAGTAAAAAAAAACCCAAAACATTTTAGTGAAATAATTTCTCAATGTCATAAAACAGAATATCTAACAAAAACTCAAACAAAAACTCCTAACAGGCTACAGAAAAGCAATTGATTTAAATGCAAATTAAACTCTTAAATAAAATGCATGAAAGGAAATTAAAGACTTAGTAAAGAAAATAAGCTGTATACTTAAAAAGGCAGAAATATTTATAGTTTTATTCAGTTTTGCTCATTTTGTGCTGTTCTTTTTGAAAGGGATAAATAAATGTCATTGTATGCTTTCTCACTATGCTGTCAGCTTTTTCTAAGTAAAACCAGCAAAACCAAACATAATTTTTCATAAAAGCCACTTGTCAGTTCATGTAGGTGTCTGTACTTCAGCTGGGCTATATTGTAAGCGAAATGTCTGCCATCCCCACATAGAGAAAAAGTCTTCAAGCATGTAAATTTATACATATACATATACATACAGTATTTTGGGAAAGCAAAGATACTGCAGTTGCACAGCTAAAGAGGGCACAGTTTCCCTATGATATTATTAATTATTATTGTGAGTTTAGTTAAGTGGGAGGTCTATTTATGTGGTGGTGAATGTGCCTGTCAAAAGGGCGCTTGGCACTTGCTGCTCCTTTGTGCTTTGAAGTTCACTTCCTACAGTAACATTTCCCAGTCATAACACCTTCTTCTTCACAGCTAAAAGTCAAGGCTGCTAGCCATCCCCCTGTGCTTCAAAATGTAGACACCATAATTCAGCCCTAAGGAAATGAACCAATTACAAGGAACTTGGTTTAACTTCCTGCTGTGGTAGACAAATGGAGATCTATTATGAAAGTAAGCCTGCAAGCTTAAGGAATATGTGTAGGTATTGAGCATTTACAGTCAACTGGAACAGGCTAAGCAAGAAACCCAATCCCTTTCTGTAAGGACCAGTCACTGCACATAGCATCTAAGGATAACGAAACCATTATGGTTGCTGTACTCTAGACAGAGAGGTGTATGTGAAATTTCCTGTTCTGGTTGTAGGTTTTGGTGTTTTCATGGTAGCGGAATAAAGGACTAGTCTATAAACTGCAAAGAATGTGGGTCAAAAAAATGTTTTAATTTCTGCCAACAGAAAAACAGAGATATCCTGCAGAGCTTCATACACATAAAAGGTATGGATTCATTCACAATTAAAGGTTTAGTTTAGTAAGGAGTAAAGGTCTGTAGTAAAAGTTTAGGACACCTTGAATCACTACTCATTGCTTGATGTCTGAAAAGTTAATACATTCTGTGAAACCTGGGAAATACAGTAAATTCTATCAGAATTAATAATGTCAAAAGTTAGTTACCTTTATTATTTCATGTTCTAATAGGGGTGGTTTAGGAATAGTAGTCTAAGAACACAAAGTAGACAAACCTGGTATCTATTCTCTCTGTGAATTCTTCTCACTGGTTGGAATTGCATCACATGTAATTCCAAAACTATTCATATTTTTTTTAAGGTTTAAGACTTTTTCTCTGAAATTATGAGTCATCTTTATCCCAAGAAATAAATAAGGAATACTGTGTGCATTCAAGACAGCTGAAGAAAACCCCCCATATAACCATGTCATGCTATCTTACAAATGAGTTAAAAAAAATGTTTTGAAAAATATTAGTCAGCTTTTGATAGGCACTAATATAAATATTCAATATATTCAGCAAATATTTACAAAATAGCTAATGATATTAACT
>NW_010318548.1:0-21704 GCF_000700745.2 Antrostomus carolinensis | reverse complement strand
GGAAAAAAATGTTTTTGGTATGACCAACTTGAGGCCAATAAACATTTCTGAAAACACTTTTAAGTTAGTAGACTGTTTTACTTATTTCACTGTTGACTTTTGAGATGTCACTAACATAGTGTACTAACTAACGCAGTGAATAGTGTTAAGCAGTGCATAACAAAATGCAATATAATGCTATGGAAATGAATTATTATATTTTTATGATTCCCATTTCTTGGAATTTATTTTCATTCTAAAGCACAGAAAAATTAAACAATGAAATGTCAGAATAAAGTGAGGTGGAAATGCCAAGCTTTGAGACATTCTGCAAATACTGCAGAAATCTGATAGACATTCAGCCAAATGTCCACAACACAGGATTCCTGGTTTCTTGTTTACTGAGTAGACAAAAACCATTCTTTCCTCCATCAGAATTTATGTAAATTCCTTTAAGCTGAAACTATGCCACATCAAGTGATTGTAGAACCCTTCGTCAGCTCTCACAGGTTAATCCTAACCAGCTCCTGAGGTCAGGCTGGTTTAGGATTTAGCAGGAGGTCTCCAGATGCTGCTGCTCAGGATGCAGCAGAAAGTGGTCATGGTCACAAGGCAACGGGGCAGCCTCGGACCTTCCCTGGCCCAGGCGTGAAGCATCACCTGGTATGTTTGAACCAGCCTTCAAATAGACCTGCTGTCTTGACTGGGAGAGAAACCCAGTGTGCTGCCCTGTAATAGCTGTATCCTGTTGCATACTTGGCAAGCTTACAAATATTAGCACTACCGTCCTGTCCAAAAACTCATCTGGGACTGTAGTTATGCCGGCAAAATTAATTATCTCTTTTGACTAATTTAGGCAATTGGTTCAGTCTGTTGATTTGTTTGCTTGTTTGCCAATTGTTTTCCAGTAAACCATGAACAAATATCCACTTTTTCAGAATGTTTGGTGAAAAGCTTTTGCAAACAGTTTCTTTTTTAGCAGTTGCACTATGTGCCAGGTTATGATGAGCTGTTCAATTTTCAAAAAACCTCAGTGCTTAATAACCTACAGTGAGCACATGCAGTGGAGACTTTCACTATCAGGTACTTATGATCCAAAAACTTCAACAGGAATATATTTATTAATTAAAAAAATAAAAAACCAACCATGCCCAAACTGATTTTTTTTTAAGTCTGCAGAGCTATAAACTTAGGGGACTGAGCTGTTTATCCATCTCACTGGTCAGTCTCCCTAAACAGTTTTTCAGCATACTGGGCAGTTTTTATTAAACTAAGAAAAAAAAATGAGAGAAAAAAAAAAAAGAAAAAGAGAGAGATGTCTCAAAGTTAATAACTTTCCATAATTTTTAGGCACACCAGTGTCTTGTCAGAGAAGATGGATCCAGAGCAGTACCTCCACTGCCAGGGATGACTTAATGGGCACATAAGGACTGCTCAACTCAATATCACAGGTTTCTCTCTGACTAGTCATCTTAGTGTTGCCTCTTAACCAGGGAGCACAAAGAAGGGAATGGAGATTATTGTAATTATCAGATGGTTGATGGCTCAAAGAACTTAAAAACAGAGGAAAGGAGACTGCATTAATTCCACTGGTCAAGAAATAACTTTACTTTTTATATGGAGGGAAAATACATCAAAAGCTGGTTCGTTTCAGAGAATGTTGATATGCCATATGAGTAAATAAAAATTAAATTTATACATTGATTTTTTTTTTCAATTCCATACTGTGTTATTCATACACTATTTCATAACCTGCTGTGCCTGTGCAGATCAGAACAGGTGTCAAAATGCCAAACATTTTCTGCTCAGTGAGAATGCTGAGTATCTTTCTGGTTTTGTTTAAGTATCTGTTTTGCAGAGAAGAGTGGGACTGGTCAGAGACTTGTTTGGTTATTGTTAATTTTATATTAACAATATAAAAATTAACAATAACCATTATCTTACCTTATGCTATTTCATTTTATTCTTCCATGTGCATTTCACAGGGAAATAAGATCATTTCAAGATATATTTGTTCCTGGTCAGTACTCTTCTTGCCAGATCCACACCCTCTGACCTTTTGTCTCGCAGCAGTGTCCTTATCCATCTAGCTATGCAATCTCAGTTCAAGACTCTGGAGACCTTTACCTCTACACCCCAACAACTTTGTGATCAGGGGCAGCTGCCTCCAGCACTGCATCTGGACAAAGGCTCAAGTCAGGAGCTGTGATTTACCCAGTCCCTCAGAAAGCTGATTCCTTCCTTGCAGCCAGTAGTTTGCCTTGCATTTTGACCCTCCTAAGATCCTCAGGAGACCAGACAGAGCTGCTCCTCCAGCAAGAAAACTCTCATGGAAGTCCTCCTTTGCTAGACCGTATTTTCATGACAATGACATGACAATGAAAGCAGCAACTGGGGCAATATTGGAATAAGTTATACAGATTGGTACAGAGGCAGCACATCGAATTTAGCCTTATGTCTCAGAAGCTGTAGAGCTCTCTGTATTGGGGTGCTGGTCCTCACACTTACTGCTTTCACCTTGATGTTCACATGGTTAAGGGTTTGGTAATGCAGCAGCAAAGTTAGATGCCAGTAAAAAGGACATAAACAGCCACATCTTGACTTCACAAATTGTTTTATGGTACTGTGGTATCTCACCCTGTGAAAGCAATTTTTGTCCCATGAAGGAGGAAGAGCCTGCTGAAGAAATATCTACAATGTGGCTGAGGAGCTTGTGATAATAGTGTAGTAACTACTGCTAGGAGTAAACATGAATAAATCTAGCCAGTGACTGCAGTCTGTAAAAACTTTTTCCACACAGATAACTCTATCAGCACAGTTCCTCTTGGGCTCTGAAATATTTCTAAAGTGGATTGTTGTAATTTTTTTTAATTTTCAGTTTTCTTCCATCTGAACTTTGCATGTCCCTCCAATCCCATTAAACACAATCCATCTGACCAGTAACCCTACACATACAGTGGAAAGAAAAAAAAAAAGTAAAGAAAAAAAGAGGTCAGGGAAAGGCTGGTTGCATAGGCAATTAGTGGGAAATTTCATAAACAATAAGGGAAATGTGTTAGAGAGCAGCCTATTTTTTTTACATAAGTCTCCATTTCATCTCCAGGAATATTCTTTTCATGCATATTTACTTTAAGAAAAAAACGACCATGCATCTTTCAGGATATTTTTCATTCTTCATTTATGATACTGTAAATGTTTAGGTAATAATGGTGGTATTGGAAACAAGTCAAATGAGCACAATTCAAATTAGTGGGCAAGCTAGAGCAGAGTCTTTTATTTACAGTCTGCTTGATCAGACCACATTAAAATCAGCAAGACTTAAGCCTACTCTATTCACAGCCCACAGGTTGTTATCCAGTTTCAAACCTTTCTGTTCAGCATTGTTAAGCCAGTGCTGTACTGCATGCAGCTCATCATTAATTGGAAGCTTGGATTCTAATGGCTGTTTTTTGGGGTGGGAGCTGGAAATCCTGAAACCCACATCATACCTTAAAATGTATTGATTTAATTTAAAACCTTTACATAAAATTACCAGTTATTTGAAAGTTAAACATTTAGTCATAGCATTTTGTATCAGATGCTATAAATTTATTCACATCTAGATCTTAAATTATCTCCTTTCTACTTAAGATGCCAATTTCACTAGGCTACCTGAAACATCATTTACATAGAGTTATTGCATCGGGAAAGAAAAAATCCTCTCTTGTGTTCAGTGCCTTGTTTCTCTAATCCCCACAGACAGTGAGAAAGAAAAGCTGGCTTTATACTGTCAATTTCTTTCACTGCACCCATTGGCACTTGTCAATATTCCTTACCAGACAAAATACACAAATATTCTATGACATGTAACAGCTTCAGAAGTTTGCTGCCACTTATATGTGGAGGCACTGTAAATGCCTACACATTAATTAATGGAGAAACAGGAATATTTTGATGTTTGCAAACACAGAAATAAAGGTCTATTATCTGAGTTAATTAATCAGTCCCATGAAATGTTCAAGCTTCTAAATCACTATCATATTTAATAAAAAAATAATATAGCCAGCAGAGCACCTTCTTGTACTATTTAGTGGGAAACAGTCCCTGTATAACTAATAGAATTTTGTAAACATACACTGTTCCTTAGGGCTTTTCTGGGAGATGGAATAAGATATGCTTCCAATGTGCACTCTCCTGTTATTTTTAAACATGGGCTCAAACTTAAACATACACAAGATCTGGGGCCATTTGGCACTGGACCTGTAGCTTTTCCCATGGGTTAATGCCCTAATTTATACATATTCTGCAGGCTCTTGGTAACGGTATTCATTCTTATGCAGTTGTGCAAACATACTCCCCTTCAGTCAGACAGGACTCAGTCACACCTACTTGCAGTCATTCTCTTGTCACACTGAGTTAGAGTGACCACTAGCAAATAAGAAACAATTCAGAATAATGCCGGTATTTTCTTCTTCTTACCTGACAATTCCTCTTGAGGAGCCCTGGGTGTTAGACCTGGCTAAATGTAATTTGAGTAACTGAGCTCTGCCCAGTCAGCTCTCCCCACAGTGATAACTCCGTGATGCATACTTCTCCACTCCTTGCCCTCAACTCTGAGCTAGATATGTTTTGTGTATCATTTCTCAAAATAAACGAAACAGTTTGATTCTATTCTAGGAGGTTATTGAGATGTCTCTTCCCACCACAGCCTGCTCAAGCTTTTAAATCATGAAACCAAGTCTAGAAGATGCATGTTGTGGGACATCTTAAAAATTTAGTCCATCAGATGTCTCAGTTCGGTACTAAACCGGACTGCATCAGGGCTCCCATCTAGTTTACACACAGGATCTTCCACCTTTACAGAAAAAAAAAAACAAAAAAAAATCCCAAACAATGCAGGAATACTTAAGACCAGAAAGAAAAGGATAATTCTCTCTCTACATCCAGGATTCAGTTGAAACATAGCAGCTGTGTGCATATGGACTCATGAGACCACAAATGCTTCCATGTCCTGCAATTTAAATGAAATCTTAGAGATCAAGTACTTCTCCTTATGCTGAAACCCTGAATGGAGTGATACACCCTTTTAGGATATGGTATATTTGAATTAATCTGAAAATTTAGTTTTTATTTCACAAGAATGGTGCAATAAAGTAAAGGAAATGAGAATGCTTCTATAAAAGTCAAAGAAACAGGGAGAGAGTTTCACAAATTGGATTAAGGCAGAAGTTTTCTTTAACCTGTAGGCTAACAGTAAGGTTTTAAACCTGTGGAGCTCTGGTAATGAAACACCCACATGTATTCTTGAGTCACCATCCCATAATCTGCCTGATGCTTGTCCTATTACCTGCTAGTGCTCCAATATTCTAGTACGGTCCAATATGATGCAAAGGACATCAAACCTATGAAAGGAAGTGTAGTTTTGTATTCAACAATTTTAGATTTTATACTTTAAGACTCCTTGTTTTCAATTTGCACACCATTTAATATCAAGGTATACTATGCAATTTGGAGCAGCAGGTACTGAGGATAAGCCACATAGTAATACTTGACATTTAGGTCATTTGCACAGAGGATGGACAAGGAAATCTTTTCTCCCCTGACTTTAAATGTCTACATCTTACTGTGGGTGTCTGCATAGGACCTAATAATACTGAACTCCCACTACAGTAATGAGAGAAACATGCTTTCCAGTGGTGACAGTTTTCACTAAATGTAGATGTCTACTTTGGGAGAAGATGAATCATATTCTTGAAATGTCTGTTTCTTTCCATTAACTATAAATAGACCCACACGGATTAACAGAGATGTAGACATCTATGCTATAGATTCTGACATACAGTCAGTTGAATCTCATCTGAACACTTAGGAGATGCTTACAAATAAAAGAAATATATTACACAAGTAATTGACAGTGAATATTACCACTCATTACCACACAAATCCTTAATCTTTTTATCTGAAATATAAAGGAATCCTGTCATTCTGAATTGTTGTATTTTATGTGCCAGAATTTTAACCTTAGACCAGTGGACAAATTTGTCTATGTTTAAACATGCTCTTCTTCCAAGACCCTTTAAACTTAGAGAAGAAAGACTCAAAACTCCACAGAATTAAAAAAACCCTAATGGTTGGCACATTTTATACTTGTATCATAACACTAATTGTTATTTATTTTTTGTTAGTGAATATACAGACTCTCTGCACAAGAGTAGCAATATATTTGCATAATTCTCATGCACTGCATGCAAGTCGGAGTTTCTCTACTACCACTCCTGTTACTTTCATTCATATCTCACAGGACATGGAAGCCTACCTGACCATACAAATTAAAAAGTGTTAAGTGTGAGGGAGAAAGCTGAGAGAAACTATGTGTGGTATGTTTGCTTACTTTTTATAATGGTCCTTACCAGAAAATCAGCTAAACTAAGGGTAACTCATTTGCTATATACAGCATATAAAACTGTCACAAAATATACATATGCTGCATGGGGCTTGACTGCAATTGCTGTGTGGCTTGTGACTGGAATCCTTTTTTGTAACTGCCCAGTATTTATTTCCATAAGCAGTTATACCCTTTGATGCTCACTCCCTTAAACCACTGCATTGTTTATGATTGTTTCAGTGCTGATGCCCTGAGCATTTGTTGGAATAGATAATTCCCATGGAAAAATTCTAGTGCCAGGCAGACTCTTAGACAGATATGTAAAAACCAACAGCACAGCATTTAAACTCTCATCTTTTAATTTTGACTGCCAAAATTCTGATCTTAAGTCATCGATGGAATAATCTACCATATAATAAAAGACTGGAAAGCTTTCTTATAATATCCTCTGTCATGAACAGGGGATAATATTTCCTTTGAAAAATTGTATTTAGGTCTCATGTGTCCCATAAGCTCTCTCTTTTTTTAGCCATTCTGTCTCACTTTGTATGGTTCATAATTCTTTAGAACTTTCAATTTTTTCTGTTTTCTTTGGAAACAAGTTGTTCATCATTGTGCTGCTATCTGATGGTAGTAGGTATTAGAGTGATATGATATTTTTTCTGTATGAATCTGTATAATAATGCAGATAGCATGGGGAATAAATAGGAATTAGAGAATAGTTGCAGGGCTGTGGTCTTGTTGGGATCATTAAGATGTAATAGGATGGTTCGCATGACTGGAGAGTTGCAATGAGGGGATACAGGCTCCATGGGAAGACAAACTAGGAAGATGTGGAGGAGGAGTTGTCCTTTATGTGACAGAACAGCTGGAATGCATGGAGCTCTGGCTGGAGATAGGTGATGACCCAACTAAGACCTTAGAGATAAGGAGTAAAGAGAAGACAGGTAAGGGTGACATTGTAGTGGGTATATGCTACAGGTTGCCTGACCAGGAAGAACAAGCGGATGAGGCCCTCTATAGACAGCTAGAAGTAGCCACAGGTTCACAGGTCCTGGTCTTAATGGGTTTCCTTCAACCACCCTTATATTTGAGGGAGGAATAACAGTACAGCATAAGTGATCCAGCAGGTTCCTGGTGGGCATCTGTTACAACTTCCTGACCTGAGTGACACAGGAGCCAACAAGGAGTGGTGCTTTGCTGGACCTCATACTCACCAACAAGGAGGGGCTCCTTAGGGATGTGAGAGTCAAAGGCAGCCTTGACTGCAGTGGCAATAAGATAGTGGAGTTCAGGATCCTGAGGACAGGGAGCAGGGAAAAATCAAGCTGGACATGAGAAAAGCAGATTTTGGCCACTTTGAAGTCCCATGGGATAAGGCTCTAGAGGGAATGAGGGCCCAGGAAATGTGGGATCATCTTCTCCAAGCTCAAGGGCAGTTCATCCCAATGTTTAAGAAGTCAGGCAAAAATGCCAGAAGGCCTGTGTGGATGAACAAGGAGCTCCTGGCCAAACTCAAACATAAAAAGGAAGCATACAGAAGGTGGAACTAGGTACAGGCAACCTCAGAATACAGAGGCACTGTCCAAGCATGCAGAGATGTGGCTAGGAAGGCCAAAGCCCACCTGAAGTTAAATTTTGTGAGGATTGTAAAAAGACAACAGGAAAGGTTTCTGTAAGTACCTAAGTGTTAAAAGAAAAACTGTGGTAAATGTGGGTCCACTGCTGAATGGGGCAGAGGACCTGGTGACAAAGGTGTTGAATGCTTTCCTTGCCTCAGGCTTTACTAATAAGACTGACTAGAAAAGCTGGCACCAACGACCAGAGGAAAAGCCTAGAGCAATGTAGACTTACCTTGAATATGTAAGCAAATTAGAAACACTTAAGTCCATAGGGCCTGATGGGATGAACCTGTGAGTGCTGGGGGATCTTGCAGACTTCATTGTGAAGTCAATCTTGATAAATTTTGAATGATCATGGCAACTGGGAGAGGTACCTGAGGACTGGAGAAAGTGTTACTCAGAACTTCAAAGGGTCAGAAGGAGAACCAAGTAACTTCAGGATGGTCAGCCTCACCTTGATGCCTAGGAAGGTTATGGAACACCTACTCCTGGTAATTATTTTGAGGCATATGGATGACATAAAGATGATAGGGAGTAATCAGCATAGATTCATGAAGGGGAAGTAGTTCTTGGCCAATCTGACAATCTTCTGTGATGAAATTACTGGTCTGGTAGATGAAGGGAGAGCAGTGGATATTGTCCATCTCAGTTTCAGTAGGTCTTTCAATACTGTCTCCCATAAGATCCTCATAGAGAACCTGTTGATCTATGGGCTGGGTGAGAACACAATATGGTGGATTAAAAAATGACTGAACAGCCAAGCTCAGAGGATGATGATCAGTGTCACAAAGTCTAGTTGGAGGCCAGTAAATAGCAGTGTACTCCAAGAGACAATACTGAGTCCAATCCTGTTCAACATCTTTATTAATGGTCTGGATGATGGGAGAGAATGTAGCCTCACCAAGTTTTCCAAAGACAAAACTGGGAGGAATGGCTGATATGACAGAAAATCATGCTGCCATTCAGGAAGACCTTGATAGACTGGAGAAAGGAGCTGACAGGTACCTCATGAGGTTCAACAAAGGGAAGTGCAAAGTCCTGCACCTGGGGAGGAACAACCTCATGCACCAATGTATGCTTGGAGCAACCCTGGTGGAAAATATCTTGGCAGAAAAGGCCCCGAGGATTTTGTTGGAAACCAAGTTGAACATAAGCCAGCAATGTGCCCTTGCTGCAAAGAAGGCTAATGGTATCCTGGGCTGCATTAGGTATATAGTATAGTATTGCCAGCAGGTTGAGGGAGATGATCCTTCCCCTCAGCTCTGATGAGGCCACATCTGGATAATTGGATCCAATTCTTGGTTCCCCAGTACGAGAGAGACAGGAGCATGCTGGAAAGAATCCAGCAAATGGTCACGAAGATGATTAAGTGATTGGAGCATCTGTCCTAAGAGGAAAAGCTGAGAGAGCTGTGACTGTTTAACCTGGGAGGAGAAACTCATTTCAGGGGGAAACTCTTTGATGTGTGCATATATCTGAAAGGAGGGTGTAAAGAAGACAGGGTCTTTTCAGTGGTGTCCAGTGACAGGATCAGAGGCAATGAACACAAACTGAAACACAGGAGGTTCCCTCTGAACATCAGGAAACACTTTTTTACTTTCAGCATCACCAAGCACAGGGACAGGTTGCCCAGAGGGGCCTTGGAGTCTCCACCCTTGGTGGTATACAAAATAATCTGGACATGGTCCTGGGCAGCCTGTTGTAAGTGGTCCTGTTTGAGCAGGGGAGTAGAACCAAATGACCTCCAGAGGTCTCTTCTAACTCAGTCATCTTGTGATTCTGTGATTCTGTGAAATCCACATTTAAAATTCAGTGGCAATGTCATCAGTAACTTTTGTAAGATGTGCATTTTCATAACAAAAACTTTCCTAATAGGAAGAAGTAACTCAAAGATATTTCAGTGTTAAACATGACTTTTTTCCATTTTTTTAAATCCCTGACAGAAAGACTCATGCTTTCTCTCTGAAATTTAAATACTTTGATTTGCTTGCTTTTTTTGATTCCGTTATCTTTTAGTACAAGTGTTGAAACAAAAATTACTCAGGTATTTGTTTCATAAAGAGTATTAAGTTATTGATTGACATTTTAAGCTTTTCTGCAGGACTGATTTTTTTGAAGGCATAAAATAGAATTTTCAAGAAGTTATTATTGTATTATTAGTATTATCATCACCATTATTATAATTGTTAACATTATTATAATTATTATATTGTCTTTAGCTATGACATTTTGAGAAGAGGACATAATGTCTTACTTCTGCATATCGTGTTTGAGAAAAATTTGGTCAGATGCACATTATTAAAGTCTAGATTCTATAGGTGCTTAATCCTCCCTTGTAGCCTAAATGCAATATGTGGACTTCCAGGGCCTATTCATTTTACTTATGTCAGGTATTTATTTTAGAATGAGAAGAATCATTGAAATTCCAAATAAGGAAAGAAATATTAGGAAAAAGTAGAAACTGTCATTCACAAAGCCCAGCCAAAACCAACATAGACATTTTTTAGCCAAAGACTTGATCAGAGCCCAGCTAAGACAGAGTGAGCTTGACCAAATGGAGGACTTAATAAAAATTAAATAGTACTAACAGAAGGAATCAGAAATAGTACAGTGAAACAGCCACCTTCTTCCACTGAAGCCAAAATGAAGAACACTTCCATTCTTCTAATCGTTTTGTGATCTAGCACTGTTTCACAGAGTCTCTGTTAATTTTCTTTCTCCTACTTTTCTCTCCTTCCAGCCTTACACTCAGTACAATTTTTCTAACCTGTACTTTATTCTTAAGTATCCAGCTCTACTGACTAATTTGAGAAGCTGAACACGAGCAGACAATGTGTGCTTGCAGCCCAGAAGGCAAATAACCGTATCCTGGGCTGCATCAAGAGAAGCGTGTCCAACAGGTCGAGGGAGGTGATTCTGCCCCTCTACTCCGCTCTTGTAAGGCCCCGCCTGGAATACTGCATCCAGTTCTGGAGCCCCCAACATAAGAAAGACATGGACCAGTTAGAACAAGTCCATAAAAGGGCCACCAGGATGATCTGAGGGCTGGAGCACCTCTCCTATGAAGACAGGCTGAAAGAGTTGGGGCTGTCCAGCCTGAAAAAGAGAAGGCTCCGGGGAGATCTTATAGCGGCCTTCCAATACCTGAAGGGGGCCTACAAGAAAGCTGAGGAAGGACTTTTCATAAGGACAATTAATGACAAATCAAGGGGAAATGGGTTCAAGCTGAAAGAGGGGAGGTTTAGATTAGATATTAGGAAGAAGTTCTTCACTGTGAGGGTGGTCAGACACTGGAACAGGTTGCCCAAGGAAGTTGTGGATGCCCCCTCCCTGGAAGTGTTTAAGGCCAGGCTGGATGAGGCTTTGAGCAACTTGATCTAGTGGAAGATATCCCTAGTGATGGCAGGGGGGTTGGAACTAGGTGATCTTTAAGGTCCCTTCCCATCCTAACCATTCTATGATTCTATGAGTCTATGATTCTATGAATTAGAAATAATTAGAATTCCCTCACAGGATAATATAATGAATCTTACATTTGTCTTTCCCATCTACAGTTTTCTAGCTTAGCTTTAAAATACCAGTCAGACTTAATCCCATGACAGTTTTACTGAAAGACCATCTGTAGCTTCCCTTGGCCCTGGATCGAGTCTGGTGGGCTTGTCCAGCTTTAGAATATATTAGCAGTTACAGTGAATGCTGCCTTACCAAATCATGAGCTGACTCACCATATTAATGCCGAGGGATTTATTTTCTTTTGAGTTTTTTTTTTTTTTTTTCCCCAAATTGGTTTCCATTTACTAAAAAACTATTAACCCTTTACTGTAGACAATAAATCAAAGCAAGGCTGTTGTGTTGTATCCAAGTTGCTTATCTACTGTTCCAACTAACAATAAAAGGTATCACATTAGGGAAATCTATTGGCTCATCTATGGAATCTATCCTAAAATTAAAAAATTATCTGTTGCTGCCTGAATTAAATAACAAAACCTAAACTTGCAATTTTTTCTGATACAGGAGAAATGCATTGAAGGAACTCATCTATAAAACTGAAGAAATAGCTTTAAGTCATCTCCTAAGGAGATTTATTTTTTTAATTTTGGAGGGAAAGCCTAGTGTCTTCAGAATTCCCCTAGATCTGCTCCTTACAATAGATTATGGGTTTTGATATGCATATTATTACATTGTTTAGGAATGAGAAAAGAACAAATAGATATCTGAGGTTATTTAACACTTACTTAGATTGTTAGTGAGGCTTATGAGCCAACGAATTTCACCTGCATGGACTAAGTTGGGATTTTCAGGGTTTTTTTCTTCTGTATTCTCTAGTTCTCTTAGCATAGTCCCGAGAGTGGCATATGGGAATCTCCCTTTGTAACAAGAGCAGGAATCAGAAGAACAACTTAATTCAGCTTGACTCTGGACTTTGCAAAGGAAATGTGGTGAATGTCAAATGTGCTTGAAGAAAAATTAACTGGCAAAATTAATAATAAGTAAGATGATGGGGAAGGAGCAAGGGACTGAGGTAAGATTTACTTTCTAACAGGTGACCAGTTAGTTTTAATAAACCACAGACATACTTGTGATTGTAGGCTGACTTTCAGAAATGGTATTGAAAATTTATGACAACTAAAAGGAAGAAGTACAAAGATGTTTTGATGACTGAAGAAGAAGACCTTGAAAAACTTAAATCATATGTGTTTAAATAAGCAACTAGGGGGAAGGTGAGGTGTGAACTTACAGAAAAATTATCAATGGTTCATATCCTAACTTGTCTTGCTGTGAATTATTTTTATGTCCACACTAACAAAAGTTTCTGGTTGCTTGTTTGTTTTACATCAAGGAGCACTTTATGCAGTTGCTCAGAGTTTGTAAATACTTCTTTGGGAAGACATCACGGAGAGTGAAGTGAGATAGAGTCTAGCACTGGAGTCTCAGTACATATCAGAAGACATAGCACTTCTGAAGTGAATCACCTAGTTGACCTTGCTTATTCTGCTGTAGTGCACATCTTGGAGAGGTCTTGGAGAGTACAAGCTGTTTTCCTTTTTAAAGAAATTGAGACAAAGAGGCTAATGGATGTTAGCAAACTAGAACCAGACCAGTCGGAAATGTGTGTTGAGAGGACATTGTCTAATCAATGATTGCTCACTGATAGTTGGTAGAAACAGAATGAAACAGCACCCTTTGCTCAAGGTTCAGTGAGACACAATCAGTTAGACAGAGGATGTTTTGTTGTTGCTGTAGGCCAGATAGATATTCTGCAAATGAGACTTTTTGCATCCTTCTACCTCATTTTGATGATTCTTGATGTCATTGTCCTTTCCCTTCTAGTTTCTTTTCAATTATACTGTTGCAGTCTAGTGTTTCATTTTCTTTCTGTGGCTTACAGAATAATTTTCTGAGGAATCCAAGACTCCTCCATTGCCACAATGACATTTATCTTCCTTTCTCTGCAAATTAATCACCACCTAACTGTTCAGTGCACTTGCTCTGCTGTTTATTGCATCAAATGCAGGGACAAGCAGCAATTACCTCTCTGGAACATGACTAGAACCCTCAAGGAGAACTGGAGGACTGCTAGAAAGTTACAGTCTTTGAATATTCCTTGACATGAATAGCCTGACAGAGCTGTAAAACCATACTTAAAATGCTAACTAGTGAGGCACACAATTTTCACAGGGTGCACACACCCTTCCACCAAAAAGATTACTTTTAAGAAATCATATTTTTAATTGCTCAGGTTCCAGATTATGTTATTTCATAGTCCTGTAGGCTGCTAAGGAGATTTGAAAATCAGTCAAAACAGTGTAGCAGTAACAATTTATTATATATTTTTAAACCAAAGTGTTTTGGCAAGTATTTTTTTTACTATTTATTAACCATTAAATTGTTTGAAACACCGAATTGTATGAGAAATTGGAATTTCAAAATATGAAGTATCTTAGGCCTGCACCCTACAGAAAACATAGGTGCACAGTGTGAACACTCTGACATTGCACATCTATAGAATTAAGGAGGAAACTGGTTTGGCCTGAATATGTAGGTGTATTATTACTTCTGTTAGGTGATTAGCTAAATAAAATCACTCCAACCAGGTGTCTAATGCTAGCATTTGATTTAAGTTCAAAATTCTCAGTCTCTAAGTTTTTACTGTATTTATTAAAAAATGATGTTTGCCACAAACATTTCTCCTAAATAACTGCTGGTGGAATATCTGAGATGAAACTATCATTGAAAATGTGTCAGTGAATCTGTGATGCTAGAAACAACCTCCAGATAATACCATGTTCTTTCAAAAGTGCTACAGCTCCTTATATTTCCCATTGATTTTTCTTTAAATAACAGGAACGAGCCTGAAGGTGTTAAAAGTCCATATATTTCTGATTGATTTTTAAAAAATAACAGGAAAAACTTACACATATATTTTCCTTTTGTTGTTTTTAGCAATTATTTTACCTTGTCATAATACATATATCATTACTCAAATGTTATTATGGGGGTTAAACAAGCAGTAAAGCATATTTTCCTTTTCTTGTGTTGCTGTTGGAAACATGATCACACTAATAGCACTCACATTATATTTACTTTAAGGAAAATATTATCAGACAGTATTATTGATATGACAATATCAGAGAAAAGATATTACAAGTGCTGGATCACATTTCTCATGAGAATAATAGTTTCTTTATACCTCAAATAACTTTTTTTCTCCCTTCTTCTTCTTCAAAGTTTTATGCTTTAAAAAACAGAACTGATAGAGCTCATTGATCCATGCAGGCTTCTGTTGCTATCTGTGCATGTCATCTGGCTTCTTAATATTCACATAACTGGTACACTTGCTTTGGGGTAAAATTCCTGTTTAACTACTCCAGGATGTTTAACTTCAAGACTGAAACCTTATGATAATCTATTATCATACAGGAAAAAAAAAAAAAAAAAGGCACACTTGTGCTACTTATATATTTAAATTATATGTGTGCTTTTTTCATAAGTGATAGTATCTTACAGTGCCATATGACTTGATGATGTACCATACAGATCAAAGTAGATTTTGCAGAAATATGAAAGAAATATAGCAAGTAAGATGTACAGGGGATTTTATTTCATTTTATTTTAATAAATGCTTCTGTCTTCCTTTCATACATACTAAGTTGGAACATCTTTCATATAACTACCATTCTTAGGTAGCTATGTTTCCAAGGGGAGATATCTGGGCCACACTTCAGAAAAACATTTAGGATTTTATTTAACTAACTCCAAAATGGGAACTATTCATGGACAGCTTTCTGAGTGACATAAGTGTCCAGGTCCTGTAGATAAGACAAAATCAACAACAATGCCAGGAACTCATCCCAGATAAGAGGAGATTTGGAAGCATAAATAAAGAATAGGAACTGTATGGTGACCTATAAGTAAAAAAAAATAAAAAAAAAAATTAACAACTTAGTAGACTTTTATCACTTTACAGAAATAGGTAAAGAATTGTCTAGTTAGCTTTGTCCTGTAAACTTGAAGACAAGCAGAAGGCATTTAAAAAAAATAAATCTATTGCTGCAAAGACAAAAATTTGAAGTAGTGACATGGAAGACGTGGAAGTGTTCACAAGGTACTTTGTTTCTATATTTAGAATTAAAGTGTTTGGAATGAAACCTGTGTCATAGGAAGCATCTGAGGCACCACTTGACACTAAAATTAAATCTTTTCTGGTCAATGCATACAGAAAATATATTACTTTGAACCTTCATGAACTAGATAAGGGGCTGTCTAAACAAAAGAAGGATTCAAATCATCAAGTTGGAGAAGGGCTGAAGGGCATCTTTTGATCCTTCTCATCTTTTGCAATAACAAAGTGTTAAGTATGTGCTAAATCACAGTGACACCTCTATAAACTTTAGTTCAAGCTAAGCAGACTCTTAAATATTTTGTAAACTCATTTCTAGAAAGATAGCACTATGTAGGCAATATGGTTTCCAAATTATGAACACGGCATAAGTTTGCCCTTAAAACCAACAAAAGCTGAAGTCAGAGGAAAAAATGGTGGTATTGATGGATCAAAACTGAAGCTAGGAAAAAAAGAAAAGGGACCAGCATTTGAATGAATATTGGCTTAATCTTTTCAAAATCGCAACATTAACAAATGTTAACAGACACATTCTTTACACTTGCTCCTGGATTATGAATAACAATGTATAAAATAAGTATTTTACTTCTTAATCAGGATTGTTAGCTAGTTTTGCAGTAACAGTGGTAGTAATTTTGGAGCTGTGCCTGCATTCAAACACATTCAATTTTAGCAGATGCTTGGAAGTGGAAGTCCCACATTCTTTTTCACTTTTTTTTACCAGATCATAATATTTAACATACTTGTCACCTTAATCAGTTGTAAATATATCACACCAGAATTTACTGACCTACTTCACAACATGTTTCCTAAGAATTCTGGATTATATATCCCATGAAAATACAATAACGGTGTGTATTCTGTCAGTTTGGTGAGTCTGGGAGCTCAAGACTGGGATTTAGTTCCAGATTCAAGCACTGGCATTAGAGTTAGTACAGAATAATAAATCTGTGAAGTTATTCAGCTGCTCAAAGGTGCAAGTCTATTTTAGGCAGAGTGAAACATCCCTTCAGGCTCTGTTGGGTAGCTTGATGTCCATTAAGGATAATGGCAGACTAGCCACCTGGATCACACATAGACACGTGCACTGGTGACTTCAGTGTTCAAGTGTGTGAATCTTGAGCTCTACAATCCAGGCAGCATCCTGTTGCATAAGCATCAGGCATCCCAGTCCTTAAGATGCCTTAAGAGTATCAGACAACTCTACACACATGGGCAGATATGATGCAATACATGGAGACCTGTACTTTTCTACAGATACTTCATAGCATCTGTGTAGCTGACTGAATCCTGCTCCTTGTGTTCAATAGATTGGTTTAACTCACATGGTCACCCCAGCTTTGTTACAACACTAATTTGGGACTCTGTTATCTGTCACATTGTCCCTTTCAAGGACTGTTGTGATTCACAGTGGAGTTCACTGCATCTGGTTTTAGCCATACCCTCAAAGACATAGACATGTTTGTAGCTATTCAGAAATTGACTGGATAAGGCCTTAAGCCAACTTATCTAAGTTGGAGGTGCTTTGAACAGGAGGTTGGACCAGATGACCCCCAGAAGCCTTTTCCAACCTGTAGGGCCCTGTGGTTCTGCTTACTTCTGAACTGACTACCCTGGGCTGCTCTGAGAGCCAGCAAACCAATATAGGCACCAACTCCAGGGTGAGGTGAATTGCACCCTACATGTGCCTATTTCTTGCCACTGACCTTGAAGAGAATATATAGTGACAGATTCAGGTGTAGAAACCTGCACTGAATATCTCTACAGCTTGTCAGGTAAATCCCTCCCTCAATAGCTGTGAAGTCTCTGTCTTCCTAAATTTGTTTGCCCTTGTCAATATGAAAAAAAATTATTTAAAATGCATTATTATTATATCCATATTAACTTGTTTATATGATTCATAATACTTTCATTATAGTTAACACACAGGTAGACAGCATGCTCACATAAAACTTGTTTCCCTTAGAAATTAAGTATAATAATGTAGTGGGGTAGCAAAGCCTAAGAGAATAGTGACAGGAAGAATATTTAATGGTTAGTGAGACAGACATTTTTCCCAACTTTTATCCCCACTTGCTGTGTGACCATCGGCAAGGCACTGTGCCTCAGTTTATTCAAATGTAAAATGGTTATAATTAATATTCAGCATAGTTAATGATTAAGTGCCTTGAGAACATGAAACAAGCTCTAGAAGAGCAGACTATTTTTGCTTCAGCCTCTTTAAAACTGTATCCCCTTGCCACATATTTTCAAAAAGTCTACAACTCCTTACTAGAGCTAAATGACTAATTCAAATGAATAATTTATCTGAAGAATTTTACTTTGTTTTCTCTTTGCAAATTGTTCTCAAATAGATTGCAAAATTCTTTGACTTATTAGTTATTGCCACATTATGCACAAATCTCTTCATGACTAATTCTATGTCTGAAGACCATTGAATTTTTTCCTGAAAATGTTAGTAATTTGCTGTTTTCACTGTGTCTGTAGTCCTTTCCTATTCTTGAAAAGCATATGTAATTAATCAATGCAGACGTACCTATGTGTAATGATATTTTATAAATAAATACATATATATGAAAAATTCCTGATTCATGGATTTTAAAGGTCAGAGAGCACCAGAAGACCACCTACTCAGAACATCTGTAGAGTCAGTTTCCCTGAGTTGAGCCTAATAATTTGTGCTTGACTCAAAGTGGCAGACTCCATTTAAGAGGATCTGCAAAAGATTATTGAGAAAAGGAAGCATATTTTCAATAGACTTAAATTCACTATATGGGGACTGATTCTTTCTTCTCCTTCTACTATGAATCAAAGATGACTAGAAACTATTGGATAAAATTACATCCTCTGTTCATCCTTGATTGGGTGACTTCAAGAGGCAGAGAAAATGCACTGCTCTCAGTAGGTTCTTCCAATACTTAATTACCCTCCATGTTAGAAATCTTTATTACTTGTAATATTAATTTGTCAGGCTTTAATTTCCTATTATCAGTTCTGGTTAATAACTTCTTATACTGCTACTCCCCGTGAAAGTACTTACGTATTACAATCAAGTCGTCCATTCTTGATCTTTTTCATGAGCTAAAGGGATCGTGTTTCTTGAGTTGTTTACTGTAAGCATGCTTTAATCCCTCAAATAATAGTTTCTTCTGAACACTGTCTTGAATTTGTTGACATGCCTTAATATTCTACTTCCAGTCTCAGCAGTGCCATTTATATAGCTAAAGTTCATGACATATTGATTAAGAACATCCATTTCCTGCTCAAAGATCAGGAGAAATACTGTTGTGACTGTTGCCAGACAAATGATGAATCATACATACTTAAAAAAAAAGTTTCAGTTGCACACACCCACACCCTCCACACAAATTCATTTTCAGTCAATGCAAATATTTCATTTGACTGAAAATGACATTTTTTATTTAGTATATATTCATGCCTACTCGATCTATTTAAAATTCTTTGGTTAAAATTGGCATATTTTTTAAAGAAATGTGCTAATTTGAAAGAGAGATAAAATATATATATTACTTGTAAAATGAGTAAGTATAATGGTTAATTTTATGTGTCTTTGAATGAAATGCAGGACCCAAGTTTTCACAGAATCGCAGAATGGTAGGGGTTGGAAGGGACCTCAGGAGATCATCTAGTCCAACCCTCCTGCCAAAGCAGGTTCACCTAGAGCAAGTTGCATAAGGTTGCATCCAGGCGGGTTTTGAATATCTCCAGAGAAGGAGACTCTACAACCTCTCTGGGCAGCCTGTTCCAGTGCTCCCTCACCCTCACAGTAAAGAAGTTTTGATCTGTTTGAGCTTCCATTTTTTTGTTTATATTGAAAATGATCTAAAGAAGTGTTATTTGGATCTCTATGTATGTGATTTATGCCATTAACTACATGAATTTTTATTGTTAGAATACAACATATAGTAAGACATTTTTCCCAATTAAGGTTCAGAATTAAAATTAATTTTTCACAAACAATTTCTTTTTATCTTCAGGAAAGCAAGTAAGAAATAAGGTCACCCACAGTAAACTGAACCAAAATTTTCCTTAAAATCAGAAAATATAATCCAACCCTGGGAGAAATATATTCACCATACACACATCAGGAAAACAGGTTACAGCAAAACACTGCTCTGTGGTCTCCTCCTAACCCCCAATATTAAATAGATATACTCATACTGGATTCAGTAGAGCTTGGATCAGGCTCTGTGCACAAAAGTTTCTTGGCATCACATAGCGCATTATATAAATGGACACTTTCCTTTACTTTGTGCCGTCACCATCTGTTCTGCCCTCTAATTACAAATGCAAAATGAACATAATTAAATATTGGCATCACACAAAAATAAGCTAGAAGTTATTTCAATGCATATGCATGTTCTTTATTAAATGTAACAAGCATCTGTTTTGTTTTCTTATGTTCTGAGACACAGATAGAGGGAAATTGCTTTTTCCTGACAGAAAGGATTTTTTTATTAGTAAATTGGAATTAATACAAGAGGCAACACTTATAACAGTTGGTAAACCACAGTTTCTGTAAATAGAGATTCAAGCCTGTGTTCTCTGAGGAAGCTGTTGCATGAAAACGGTGGTAAAACAATTTGGCAGGAAATAAACCCCCTTGCTTTCCAGCTCACCTTCAGATAACTGGAGGAGCTGTGGGAGGCTAGGCTTGGATCCCGAGCAATGCCCAATTTAGCACTATGAGTCCAACAACAGCAGTTTCACTCAATAGTGTGCTGCACTCCCGGACCCAGGATTTATGGACTCACACGGCTAAATATGCAGCATTTAGTGGCATCCCGTTGGGCACGGGGCGGGGGGGGTTGGTGTGGCTGGTTACAGACAGATGCAGTTCAATGTGTCAGTACACGTCCGGGTACACCAATGCCGGATTCACTGGGTAGTGCCCTGCACCTGCCATCCAGTCATGATCTATGGACTCTCACGGTGCCCAGTGTGAAATTTAAAGTGAATAAGGCACTTTAATAAAGCAACAGGAATAATATAGATTTGTGTGGATTGCCCGTGATAATTTACTGTCTGCAGAGGTATGTTACAAGAATTAAGGTTACAAATTACTGAAAAGCGCTAAGTTAGAAAGCAATTCTATAGAGATTTCTAAGTCTCTGAGAAAGTCCTTGGGACAGTATACATCTTACCCAAAGGCAGCCCTACGGAGGGCAAGAGAGGCTCAGCCTGTTGACTTGATCCCAGAGGTCAGGGGTTTGCGATGGTATCTTCCCTGACTTGTTCGTGATGGTATCGTCCCTGACTTCCCCCTTTCTTTGGGCCATTTTTATATTATTTTTTACCTTCAAGGTGGAGCTTGAGTGACCCTAGTCATACCTTTACTATGATTGGTGAAAACACTTCCGTTTCCCCTTTAAGGCAGAAGTTAACAAAACTTAGTGTGTATGCTCAGTAAGAGGGAAAGGGGAGAGTCAGTGATCCAGGGATATGTTTTGTATTTTTATAATTCCAGGTTCACACAAGGGAGGCATTTGTCTAAGGGGTGCCAGATGGTTGGTCCAGGGTCATAAACAGATAGCATATCAGCCCCTTGGCACCCTTTCATCTCTTCTGCAGTGATTACAGGGCTTGGGTAAGGCGTCTTCACTCCTCCCCACCCCACATATTAGTACACAGCAACCTTGGAGGATTCTTTGCATACCAGTTGCATTTTTTCCCTGGGATATTCTTCAACTTTATGCCTTTCCCTAGTGTGTGAACATGGCTGTTTTCTGATTTTTAAGTTACCTCCAGTAATTATTCCACAGAAGCACAAGAGGAACAACAAAATCAGGAAGGAAAGCTATTACTGAACATTGTTCTAACTGACTACTGAAGTCAAGCTCTTGATCCGGGTGCCGCTGGAGCTCTGCAATTCAGGTAGAAGTAACAACTCTTGAGTAAGCATCAAGACTTGTGCCACTTCCCCCTTGCAACCCAAGCTATTCATCCACAGGTGCTGGCCCAAGCTAGTGTCTGCCTCCTGTAAGAGTGTAGACCCTTTTATGCTTAGTCCTCGTAAAGTGTTACTTGTTAAGTATCTTGGTACTTTACAGCACCTATATGGGGTGTAAGGAATCACAGAATCACAGAATCACAGAAT
>NW_010318547.1:116004-120556 GCF_000700745.2 Antrostomus carolinensis | reverse complement strand
CTGCCCCTCGCTCCCGCGGCGAGCAGGCAGGGCTGATAGCCGGGTGGCGAGCACGGGTCCTGCTGCGCTCTGGTCTCACTCTGGACATCTCATCTCTGGACATCTCCAGATCCTGATGGGACACGCGTGTGTGAAAGAACCTCGTGTCGTTTCGTGTGCACGAGGGTTCGTGTGGTCTTGGAACAAGAAAAGAGATGTTCTGATTTAGATTGAGAAGTTCACTGTCTCCCCCACCCTTAAATCTCCTCCTGTGAAAGACCAAAACACCCCTCGCACTAATCGTACTCTGTTTTGCCCTTTTTTGCAGAATCCTCCAAACCGTGGCTCTTCGTTTGGTTTCTCAGTGTTTAACTTGATGAATGCCATCATGGGAAGTGGGATCCTTGGCTTGTCCTATGCTATGGCCAACACAGGGGTCATGGGGTTTAGGTAAGTTGTTGGTTTTTATATACGCTTATTTTTAAACTCGGCTTGTAGTTTTAAATGGAACAAAACTTGATTACTAAGACTCCTGTGCAAAAACTTGAGGAAGAAATAAATAGCTTGTGCTTTTCAGCATGATTGAATAAGATCTTCCCTCCTTGGTTTAGTCATTCACATCTGGCCTAACGTAAGAACTGCCCAGGCACTGCATTCAGTTGCCACATGGTGGCAATTTCTTGGCTATTACTCCTAATTGATTGATATTTATGATGCAAAGCTGCTGTCTCCTTTGCTCCCAGAAACAGGCCTTCTGCAGCAGGACAGCTGCTGAAAAATGTGAATCAGCTCGTGCTTTTGCTTGCACTTCTTGTTGCACGTACTAACCTGTGGATAATGGGGCCAAAGTTGCCAGAATTGTCAGGTTTAGCATTTTCTAAGCATTAGACTCACTTCATTAGAAGATAGATATTTGCCTGTGTATATGTATATGCACAAACTCCTCTGCTTATGTCCTCTCTGTAATTCCTATACCAGATGTTTACCCTCTATGTGGTGTGATTTGCTTTGGTCAACAGTATAAGCAGCAGTGGAAGTTAGCAACTATTGGGAAGGTCAGACACCATATGAACCATAGTCAGCAGATACAAGCCATAAAATGAGGAAATCATGTCTTGTGATACTTACTTCTTGCAAAAGTGTAAATTCTTAAAGACAGAATGTGCGTTTTACTGTAAGCAAATGTTTGTGTTTTTTAGTATTTTGCTGCTGATTGTGGCTGGCCTTGCTTCTTACTCAGTATTTCTTCTGCTCAGTATGTGCACTCAGACTGGTAAGTGGAAAGGATTAATTTAACAGTGATCTCTCAAATACTTCCTCACCTATATCACAAAGACAAGACACAGTATAATTATTATAATTAACAGCGTGTGAACAGATAGCTGTGTCTGATTCACTGGTGTTGAAATATTTAACGTTTTTAACGATTGCTATCTGCCATTTGAAAATACAGCTTTGAAACTTCTTATGAAAATTCAATACCAGACTGACTGGTTTCTAGATTTGCAATTTTAATTTTTTCAAAATGCCTCTTTCATCTTTCCAAAAAGGTAGAGCCTGTATTTCTGTACCAAAATTATTTTGGTGCTGACTGAACCACGCTACTTCAACGTGTACTGTTGCTTTCAGTGAAGGCTTAAGAACAATAAAATAACAGTTTTTCATTCTTCTACTTGTAATACAGATTTTGTTTATGGTTTGCAGTGGATACCTTTCAAGTTTTGTAATTATATTCTCATGGCACTTTATAGATGTGGGTTTTTACAGCATTTTTGATACTGAATGTGAAGTCCCATTGCAGTCCTTAGAAATTACGCTGCTTTGAGAGCTTTCAAACAATAGATTCTAATATCTGCCATGTAATCTGCTCATGTTTTAGTTGTTGCTTCTTTCAGTTGTTCCTGAAACAACTGACTAGTTCCTTGAGTTCTTGTACACAAAGATCACGTTATAGCAGGAAGTCTCCATCTCCTTCAGTCACCTGGTTATTGTTTCCCTCTCATCTGTTTTCCTCTCTTTTCAAAGGTGGTGGGAGAAAGTTTCCATTTCTTTCCTTATTGGCTTTGTTTTCTGTAGCTAGCTTTGGTCTCTCAGATGATTGCTGCCTGATTCTTCTTAGATCTGCTGCTCCCTGTCTTCACCTGTTGAGTGATCTTCTTCATGCATTCTTAAAAAATATTCTTCAGAGGTAGGGTTACTTTTATGGTTGGTTATTGTTGGCTGCTTGATGATTTGGAACTGAATCTTTGGTAATTTTTTTTCTCCTCTTGGAGCTGTGCTTATTAGAAAGGAATCAGAAACTGAGATAAGTAGCTAGAAAGATACATGAAAAGGGAGGAACTTCAAATAATTTTAAAATAATCTTTGTTTTCCTCTTATTTGTGGCTGAAAGTTCTGTATTATATAGGCATTAAGTGGTATTACATTGTTGTCTGGTAAAATAATAATTAAAGAGATTCTTGCCAAAGAACTACCAGTGAGAGGGGAAAACTAAGAATTTTAAGGGTTTTTTTGAAGTAAGAAAAGCTTCAATGTTATGAACTTAGAGACTTAAATATACAAGAATGGTTTAACTCTTCAGTTATTGTCCAAAGGCAACATTCCACCTCAAGAAAGCATTTTTTAAACACACACAACTGAAAGCAAGGAATACCACTGAAATGACAGGATGAAGTATTTCTCTTGTCTGAAACTAGCACTTTACAGTTAATAATTAGTTATCACCTATTGCTGACAGGTAACAATACCAGCACCAGGACTATGCCTAGATAAGTTTGCTGGATTTATGGCCTTCTGTATTTCAATTTTTTAGGGCTTTTTTCTTTGTTTCTTTTTTAATTAAAATTTCCCTCAGATTATATTTACTATAATTCCTGTCAGCTATTGAAGTAACTTCATGTTAGGTGGCATTCTGAGTTTTTCCTTGGAATGTTTTCTTTAAAAAGTGAGAAATAGATGTGTTGTGCATTAGAAAAGTAAAATCTGTGTACATTTTTGCTTCCAAAGTAGATAATTGAACATTTTTCTTTATAAAACCTACATGCATTTGTTAACATTATAGTATTAAGCTTAATCCATGGCAAGGAATTGGAAGGAAATTTCAGTAACTTTATATTAAAAAATGAGAGAGAAAAATTTAAAGGGTGGAGAAGAAAAAACCTTTGAAAATGTTTGTAATCTATTCATTCAGTTATTGAAGTAATAAAAGTAATCCTAGGAAAGAGCTGACCTATAAAATACCTTCTGAAAAGGAAGCTCTAATGCTAATTCCATTTTAAACAGAGACCAGGATTTGTTAAGCACAGGCATTTTAGTTGTAGTTTAAAAATAATGTCTCCAATTTGTAAATTATGTTGGTCTGGACTTTGACAAAATCAAATGGTTTGTGTAGACCAAAAGGCTTAGCAAAAAAAAAATAAAAAATATTTGCAATTTTCAAGTGTTAGATTTGGATTAGTTTAGTCAGTGTCTTCTGGTGTGAATTCAGTGTGACCTACATTGCTCTGGGGTTTGGGCTGACGAAGCCTAAGCTTACTCTGTAAAGCAGAGGAATGGGGAATTTAAGTGGGATGTACTTTGAAGTTTTGTGGCTTTTTTTTTTTTCCTTTTCATTTTATGAGTTAGTCATGAGCATTGCTGGTACTATACTTGCCAATCTCACTTTGCATTTAAATGGATCATTTCCATTTAGTGTTAATAACATAACAGAAATCAGGCCAATCAGGCAGAACTTGTTTATCTTTATACCAATTGTGCTTTGTATTTTGTTCCATATATTCTTGAAATTATAAAAGTAATGTGATTAAGTGTTAGGGCTTCCCAGTGTTCTTGGGACTAAATCGATTTCAGAAACGGAGTTACTATAGAAAATATTCTAAGGTTTCATTTTGCTGTTGTGGAATCGTGTGGATAATTGTGTTCTCTTTGTCAGTTACTCCTCATACGTGTGTGCTCTGTATTTGTTCCTATGTAGTGAAAACAACACTCTCCTAAATAGGCTTAACAGTTTACTGAGTTGTTTTTTTTTGAATGACATTGGAGCTGGCCTTTCAAAATGCTCTTATTTTTTTCTTTTTCCTCCTGAGGTACAACTTTATAAATAGAAATCTAAGAAAAATACAGGGTAAAATCCGATAAGACATAGATCTTGTTTATTGATATGTGCGTGTAACTTGTATCAGTGTAGTGGCAGATAGAAGAGATTAGTCCAGGTTTATGCTGAGAGCTGACTCTGGCTCACTTAATTGTGTCACTTGATTTATTTTCTCGTAGCATACTGGTGTCAGCAGCAGAGCAGAATGTCAAACGTTGCCCTTTAGAAAATCATATCAGAAAATTAATGATTTAATTTTTGTTGTTAGTTTTTGTTCTCTGGAGCATTGATCTGTTTGTGTGCAGAAATTCAGTGCAATGAAAGTTCCTAAGCCTGGGCAGTTCATAGTCTGAGGCTCCAGTCCTGTCATCTGATCCCTGTGACCCCCCTGTGTCTCCCCTGTCTTGTTGCCTTTCCTTCAGTGGGACCTCACTCAGGTGTGAAGGTCTGCCCCCAGCAGCTCAGATTGCAGGGTTGGGC